>NW_015660499.1:1414606-1428281 GCF_001515625.1 Sinocyclocheilus rhinocerous | reverse complement strand
GATGTCAAAGCCTGGATGTCTTTGAAAATTTTTTAAAATCTAAATGAGAGTAAAACAGAGATCATTGTGTTTGGCTCTTCTGAAGTCCCAAACATTTCTCATGTAAATTCTGGTGTTTTATCTTCTTCAGTTAAATCAGGTGTAAAAAACTTGGGTGTCTTTTTCAATAGTGCACTTAAATTTGACAGGCAAATAAATTTAGTTGTCAAATCAAGTTTTTCCAATTAAGAACATTGGCTAAAGTGAAGACCTTCCTTTCTTTTAAGCACTTTGAAACTGCAATTCATGCTTTTATTTCTTCTAGAATTTATTATTGTAATTCCCTGTATCTGGGAATAAACAGTTCTTCAATATCTAGATTACAAATGGTCCAAAATGCGGCTGCACGTCTTTTAACCGGTGTTCGTAAATACGAACATATTACTCCTGTGTTAATGTCTTTACATTGGCTCCCAGTATGCTTTAGAATTGATTTTAAAGTGCTTTTGCTTGTTTTTAAATGTTTAAATGGCCTCGCTCCCCCTTACCTCTCCGACCTGTTGTGTGAATATCATCCGAAAAGAACTCTTAGGTCTGCCAGCCAGAGTTTGTTAACTGTTTCAAAGTCAAAATTAAAATATATGACTTGTGATGTTGTTTGTTGTCTGATGTTTGCTTGGTTTGTATACATGTTTTATAAGTCTTTTACAACATTGTACAGCACATTGGTCAACTGTAGTTGTTTTTAATTGTGCTTTATAAATAAATTGAAACTTGAGACTTAACCTTCCAAGAAAATTGCAGAGAGGCTTTTTTGTTACAAACTGAGGAGAACCTACAGTATACACAACATTCACTAATGGTTATTTTTTTATTTCTATGTATTTATAAACAAACTAACCATCCCAGAACACAGAAGGGAGGTTTTGTGAGAACCTAAAAAGAACCCACACAGAACGTTCTCTAATGGTTATTTGTAGGTTTTATATTTTTAAACAAACTAACCTTCCAAGAACATTGCAGAGAGGTTTCTGTGAGAACCTCTAATACCTCTAATAGATATTTTCAGGTTTTATTTTTATAACATAAACTAACATTCCCAGAATGTTGCAGGTAGTTTTTTTTGTAACAACCTAAAGAGAACCTATATAGAATATTCTCTAATAGCTATTTTTAAGTTTTATTGTTATAACCATAGCAACCCAAGAACACTGCAAAGTGTGAAAAGGTTTTACATAAGAAATGGGATACAATTATCTTTGTTGAAGTGCTGCAAAGAAATATTAAAGAACCTGTTACTTTAAAAAGGCTCATATCGTAAGAAATCACGTTCATACTATGAAAGCAAATTGAAATTTCAAAACCACCATTTTTTTTAACTAAAATGCAAAAAGAACTCGTTCTGAACTTCTACTTTCTGAGAACAGTCAAATCGGCCCCATTCAAACATCAGTTTAGTGTTGAAAAACTTTTATCAGCCACTGCCAGGTCCTAATTTATCCCCTAATTTAGTGCTGTTACTCATTTTGCATGCAAAAAGGTTGCTTGCATATTAATTACTTAAAGGTACAGTAGCACAATTTCAAGGTCCAGGGAAAAATGGTAGTATTAACCTAAATTACAACCAGTTTGGCACTTTAAAAAAAAAATCTACACAATAATATGATAAATGTATAATCTGTCTGCTAATCATGTTCAGCAAGGTTATTGACTTCAGCATTCAGGACAGAAAACGCAAATACAGGTGTCTAATGTGAATTCCTAAAGCTTTACGTGATGAGATATATCTGCATGCTCTGCATCACTGTTGTCATCAGGCTACTTCACATTTGTATATATACAGTAAAAGCATCGGTAACGGAAAAGTTTACAAACAACGCTTACTGATTTGTGTGTCCGGATGATCAGCTCACAAACAGATTCAAAGGACAACCATCCATTCTTCAAGAGACCGAAGCCTGAGTTTAACGTACACTAGTGCTCAGTGTGGACGGCTCAATGTCAGCCTGATACAGATATTGGATGGGCCTGCAA
This sequence comes from Sinocyclocheilus rhinocerous, assembly GCF_001515625.1. Taxonomy (NCBI): domain Eukaryota; kingdom Metazoa; phylum Chordata; class Actinopteri; order Cypriniformes; family Cyprinidae; genus Sinocyclocheilus; species Sinocyclocheilus rhinocerous. Next base: position 1,426,268 of record NW_015660499.1, on the reverse strand, counting down.
TCAATATTAATACAGAGTAATCAGCCAATCGAAAGAGGTCAGAGAGCTGAATGACAGGATGTACAATACTGATCATGATTACAGTTACATCAAGCTCAATATACTAATGACATACCTCTCCATCTCCATCTTCACAGGTTGAATGGTCACATCCTTCCTCAGGAATACAGAAAAGAGTAAGAAAGTAGAATATAATTACTTGTGCTTGTTAAAACAGGCATCTGATATTCTGGTCTTGGGTCCATCCTTCAATTTAAGTCTATGGGAATTTTCCATTTTATTGTCTGACAGGTGAAATGTAAATATTCTTCAAATCTTCAGTTCAGAAAGACAAATAATTTGAGTTACAATTCACATTCATTAATCTAATTACATAGGGTTTTGTTAAAATCCAATGCAACAGCAAAAGAGATGCACTGCTTTAACAAACACCACTAATTATAATTTAGCTTGCAGTAACAGCGAAGTAATATCAGGATTAGTCAAGCACCTTTCCAGCACTTTCGAGCAATGGCAGTCAGTGCAAAATAATAATTTGGCAATTGGTCCAGAATAATACTTACTGTATATCAATGCATTTGATGCATAGTTAATTATCAGAATGATACAAACAAGGAAAAATGCAATCATAATGATAAAGCAAGCAATGGCACTCAGACAGTTTGTCTACAAAAGTTCTCGCACAAACATTAGCATTCATGTCCACCTGTTAAAACTTTCTGTAGATGTTAACAATCCGAATAAGAAGCTCGTCTGTCTTTAAAAGTCCTGTCTGAACACAATGCTTCATAGAGATGGACTGAACATGTCATAAATTGTGGAAGAGAAGAGCCTCAATGAAACAAATAATTAACTTGCTGATTTACTGCCAAACAAAAAATGTGAAAGTCCAAGATGTGAGTGAAGATTGCTTCCATGCCAAACCAGCAAACCAAGTCAGACTACTTAACTGCAGCATGGCTTTGGATGAAAGACGTCTGCCATACCGTGGTGGAAATCTATGCTTAGTCACCAGGTATTTGTGGTGTGGCGAACGGTCTTATGGGTAATGCTGACTTGGTCTGCACATGTTTAATGTGGCCCTGGAGTCTCATTTGTCTATACTTATTTCCTTCACTTCTCGAAATAATTCTCCAAGACTCTATGTATTCTATAAGAATGGTTAATTAAAAAATGAAACCCTCATGTCGGTCCAAAACTGTATCACAGTGTAAATCCCAAAAGAAGCTCAGCATCAAATGTTCTTTTACATAAAACAACTTCTTGTATATAGTAGTATAGTATATATCCAAAGCAACGAATGAAAGCATCACAAGCAGTTTGTCTCTACATTTATCTGTAAATGTATCAAATTAACTGCAGAATTCATTGTAAAGCCAAAGATTAACTGCAGGTCATATTTTGTGCTGATTCAGTATCATTCCACTCTGTATCCTATAAGTTTAATGCTGGAAATTTCACTTGGCAAGCGAATTTATCCACTTGTATGCTGTAATTCTTTGTGATTAAGATCATCTTATTGGCTAAACAAAAGCAGATCCTTTAGAAAACATGCAATTATCTCAGTGACAAACAACTTAAATATCCAAGATTTGAGAAAATCCAAAGCTGAATGATCTAATCCACAGTATCGTCTGCCACTTGTGTTGCACAGCTGACCGTAGAGTGAGCGAAGCAAACACAAACCCAGTGATTTATACAGATAAGCAACTCTCAAAACGATGTTTGCCTTTGTCCATCCAAAGCTGGTGATGAATTGTCATCACAATGAAAAGCACAAAATATTTTTCTTATGAAGGAACTTATTTAAATATTTGGTTGTCATAGTAACCTCTCAAGCATGGCCTTTTCTTGCATGAGGAGGTTGGAATCAGATGCAAGATCTGTGAAAGGAAGCTTAATGATGGGCTTTGTTTGGATGATAGGACTATGTTGTTGCATTCTGAATAATTCACAAGTATGTCAGAAATAATTCTCAAAGATCAGAGAATACAGAGATGGGCTCGTACTACCACTCCAAACACCTAAACTGCATAGCAACATCCTGGCAACTACCCATAACAATCTAGCATTTTGTCATTGAGTTTTGCATGGTAAATGCCACTCACATGTTGTTCAGAAATATAATAGGCTATGTATTTTACCATGTCCTATGTTACTTTGAATGCTAGTGCCATTATATGCTATAATGAATACAGTTTTTGACTGGTAATAATACCACATATTCATGTTCATATAGCTATTTATACTAGGCCTACTCACATTTTGGTTTATGTACTCACATTTTCTCGCAAGCGAGTAGTGTTACTCTCTCTGTATTTCCTTGAAAAGATTCTAATCCTGAATTAAATGTGATGTGATAAAAAGACGCTTATCGCAACATAATACCAGAAAACATGCCTTTCTATTAAGTTATCATTGCAGACTGCCCCGCAAAAACAAACACAAACAAATAAAGCTCGACTAGCCGTTCAGTTCAAGAACATGACAGCTAAGCCGGTTCACTTTAGAAAATCTAAAATTTACAGCACAAACACTGTACACTAATGCAATTCACGATCAGATGACTCCTAATTTGATCCAATTTTAGGTGCATCAAAAACAGTGCAGTGCAGTCTAATTCAAGAACAAATTACTCTTACGAACCGGTTCTTTTTAGTGAATCAAAAATATACAGCGCAAACACTGTAGCTAAGGCAATTCACGAAATGACTCTTCTGAGACGGTTCTTCTAAGTGAATCATAAACACAGTCAAAATATACAGCACAAACACTGTAATCCAATTCACCGACAAATGACTCTTATGGGCCGTAAACATATGGACAACCACAAGTAGTCTGATTCATGTACAAATGGCTCTTAGTTTAATGAATCAGTAAAAAAGACCCAGACCCGGAAGTTGTTTCAGTAGTTCCAAGTAACTTGAAGAATATGGACTTTATCCAATGGTAACCATACATGTATTATATATAGGCTACACACACTATAAAACACCCCACATAATATATATATATTATATATAGCCTACACACACCTCATTTGATCCAAGACATGTTCCTCCACCATCCTCTATACAAAAAAACAATCCAGGTTGTTCAAGTGATAGCAGCAGTGTTGTTACACTAACGTTTTAGTTAACTGAAATAAAGCTGAAATAAAATAATATCTAAATATGAGATGAAACATTAAAAATCTGAAACTAACTCAAATTAAATGAGGTTAACTTTAAGTATTAAAATTACTAGAACTAAAAATGAAGAAGCTAAATAGAAATATAAACAAAAACTAATAAAAATGACAAAAGCACAAAGCAACATTACAACTAAAATGAAAATGCAAAAAAAAAAAATCTAATTAAAAAATATGTATACTATAATGTTACATAAATAATACTAAAATAAGGCACACATAAGCACACACACACAAAATTAAAATGTTTCAAACGTCCACAGTGGAAATTACATGTTAGGAAAGCAATTATTTTTTATCTTAGAAACAGAATTGCAATCCCCTTCCCAAGACTACATTTGCATTTGCAGATTTCCACGAGCTGAGGAAATGCCTTCTTGTTCCAGATATGCAAACACTGTTAACTGTCAAACGTTAATATGTCACCTCAATCAAAACATGGATATAATTAATTCTCATCTCATAATTAAATCATCGGTGATGCTTTACATTCATACATTGATGTAGTGTCAAGTGAAGTTCACGTTTTTGCCATTTTATAAAGACGGTTCAGTTGCATGACAATGGAAATTGTTTTTAACAATCCGGTTTTGTTTTTAAATCTTGTCACATGTGACATCATAATGTCGATCACAATCCCTGTGCAAACTGTGGAGTTATCCATGCATTCATATGCAGCTCAACTGGCACATAGGCCTTGGAAGTCTGAGGAACTGGATGCTGCCATCTTATTATTATTATTATTATTATTATTTTTAATGCCGTGTGACTCTGGAGACTGCCTCCTGGACATTTCCTACTGACAAGCTCCTACTCATGTTTGTGCTGCACAGAGAATGATGGGAAATGTAATTTTGTTGGACATACATCTCATTTTCTAGAAAGCTTTTATCACTGTTCTTGTCAAAATTCACTCAATGCAAAGCAACTGACTTATCAGTTTTCAATAACAATCGAATGGTTGTCAAAGGAAAAACAGGATTTTTGACTGCAAAAAAATACCAACAGTCTAGTGTAGATTTCCCATGGGACATTTATGTTCACATTAAGGCTGGATTTTTTTTTATCATAAAACATTAATATTGTGAAAAATTATTACAATTTAATTTAAACTGTTTTCTATGTAAATATATTGTAAAATGTAATTTATTCCTGTGATCAAAGCTGAATGTTCAGCATCATTACTCCAGTCTTCAGTGTCACATGATCCTTCGGAATCAATCTGATTTGCTGATTTGCTGCTCAAAAAACATTTATGATTATTATCAATGTTGTTCAAATATGAAGTTGTTGCTGCTTCATATTTTTAGCAAAAACTGTGATACATTTTATTCATGATTCTTTGATTTATTGATGAATTCTTCTCATTGATTTAAAATAGTAATCTTTTGTAACATTACAAAAGTCTTTACTGTCTCTTTTGATCAGTAAAATGCATGTTTGCAGAAAAGTATTATTTTATTTAAAAAAAAAAGTTTGAACATTAGAGTATTTCAATCATGACAACTCTCGGAACATTTTAGCATGGTGATGGATATGACAATGTTAATGTATTTGGTCTTGGCGGAACAGATTCTCTTTGGATTTGGGACTTTAGTCTTTGCAACTTTACATATCTTCTTTATGCACCAAGAGCTTGTAACACTCCAAAGAGAAAGGAAAAATTGAAATCGCATCATATGACCCCTTTAACTCTCTGAATATCAACAGTTACGTTAACACCCCGTCAGCCTGCGCCATCTAGAGTTTCATGACTGAACTATAATATGCACATATATGTACATATATGTATATAAATATAAATATGAAAATATAAATGTTTCATAATTTCTAACAGGTTGAAAAGCCTATATGAAGTCGCTGCTGTATTTTACGTTTAAAGGGGTCCTATTATGCTCTTATACAAAGTTTTGATTTTGTTTTGGGGGTGTACAAGAACAGACTCTCATACTAGGTTGTTCGAAAAACATGAAAAATACATTATTTTTCACATATTTTACATTATTACAACACCTCTCTCCCCAGTCTGGCATGAACGGCTCGAATAGTTCCTGTATCAAATGAAATATATATATATGGGTTGTTGACATATATATACCGTACATGTGTCCTATGGTGTAACAGCAAAATTTAGAAAACAATAATTAATCATTATTAATTAATTTCTTGTTAATAATATACAAATAGCATAAGAGATATTTTTCTTAATTGTTAGTTTTTTTTCTAAATTTTTGCTGTCACACCATAGGACACATTTACGGTATATTTGTCAATTACCCATATATATATATATATTATTAGAACACTAGTATTTTCACCAGTTAAAAAATGGTTTTAAGTCAGTTATTTCTATCTTTTGCTGTAGTGTGTCAGCAAATATATATATATGTTTGTCATTATAATACTTCAAAAGTTTTGGGTCGGTAACAAATGTGTCTTATGCTCAAAAAATACATAAGTAAAACTGTGAAATATTACTACAATTTAAAACAACTGTTTTCTATTTTAATAGAGTTTAAAATATAATTTATTCTGGTGATGCAAACTGAATTTTCAGCATCATTACTCCAGTCTTCAGAGTCACATGATCCTTCAGAAATCATATGAATATGCTCCTCAAGAAATATATTTTTGTATTATTTTTAAATGTTGAAAACAGTTGTGCTGCCTATATATATATATATATATATATATATTCTAAATTACTTTAATGTTACTTTTTAATGTTTAGTTTAATGTGTCCTTGATAAATAAAAATCTGAAAACATTTTTTTTAATCTTGCTGACCCCAAATGGATTAATACATTAAGAAATAAACTCCTGAAAATCTGTTTCATATGAATTATTATCTCTTTTATTTTTAATAAAACTGATAAAGGTGTGTGATTTATAAATGCTGAGGCAACAGAGAGGCATTTCCTTTTCCCACATGGATCCGGCTGCTGTCCACATGCTCGCTTCCACATATTAAAACCATTTACAGGAATCTTCTCTGTCAGTAGCATCTACTAGTCATTACAGAACATTGTGTAAAATTACACTTGTAAATTAACAAGCACTCCAACAGAGGGATGTACATCAACTTCCCCCTAATCATCATCAATGTGTGCCTCAAAAAATCTCCTACAAAGCACACAAAGGAAGGGAGACCTGATTTCCTGTGTCCCGTATTTTTAATTGTTTATTGAACACACCCCAGGGGTCAAATCTGGCCCAGCCCGGCGGTTTGATGTCAACACAAACAGCAGAATTTATGCTGCAAAAAATACTTGCACTGCACCTGGGTCGGATAACAGAGGAAGGGTGAGAGACATCTGGAAAAATCATTTTAATGAACACAGAGCTCCCGCTAATCCAAAACCTGGCAGTTCGCTGCGTCTAAGCGGGTGTTTGTGCGTTTGCATGATGGAGCTTCTACTATTGACCAGGAATCGCACTGCACGAGATGACTAGTTAATTAAAAACATGTTTGGAAATCTCCATTTAGAACTTGACTCATATTTCCCGTTTCCTTATGTTCATTATCATTGCGAAGTTCCTCCCTGGCATCTTAATTGGTTAATGAGTGATGTCAGACTTTCCTTTTCAGTTTTAGGGCTGTTTTTTTTTTTTTGTAACTTCCCATCGAATGCTTCCTTCAACCACATCTTTCTTTAGATGAACATAAATTTCCTACTAATTCACATCAGACTTAAATGTGCCAACTAGCTCAGTATTTGCTGACATATGGAGGCCGCAAGAGTGCCTGAGGCTTCCATTAAAAGGCTTTTTCAAATTGAGGTTCAAAGAGAAACATGATTTCAACAGTTCAATGTATTTTCTCAATAAACATTTAAAGTGTGGCAGAGTTACTGTTTAAGCGTATGCACATAAACATAGCATGTTTACATTTGCTATAGGAGACTTTTTGTTCTTGAGAGACGGATGAAAAATCTGAAATAAAACACAACATGAGCCTGAAAATGTAATGAAAAGATACACTATTGTCTAAATGTTTGGGGTCAGTTTTTCAGAAATTAATTTAATTGAACTTTTATTCAGCCGGGATGCATTAAATTGCTCCAAAGTAACAGTAAAGTCATTTATAATGTTACAAAATATTTCTATTTCAATTAAATCTGATGAACTTTCTATTTATTAAAGAAACCTGAAAAAAAAGTATTACTGTTTCCACAAAAATATGAAACAGCACAAGTGTTTTCAAAATTGATGAAATGTTTCTTGAGCAGCAAATCAGCAAATTAGACTGACTTCTGAAGGATCATGTGACACTGAAGACTGGAGTAATGATGCTGAAAATTCAATTTTGATCACAGGAATAAAGAGCAATTTAAACAATATTAAAATAGAAAACAGTTATTTTAAATTGTAATAATATTTCACAATATTACCTTTTTTTTACTGTATTTTTGATCAAATAAATGCAGCCATGGTGAGCAAAAGAGATGTCTTTCAAATCATTAAAAATCTTGAAAATTAAAACTGACTGTGAGCCAATGATAAACATATAATCAATGATATGAAATACAACAAACATACTGACTTCTAAAGGCTTGTAAATCTTCATTTAGGGAATATTTGTGAATAAGTGTTTTATAGGGGATGTATGAAATTATACACTTTTTTCAAGAGATTGGAGATTATCAGAGTACAGTTTACAAGAAAATATTTCAGTCATTCTACTTTAAGGTTTCATGTTTAATACAATGAGTTACTTGCTTTTTCCTTATAACTGTTTGTGAAATTTACTGACAATTTACTACTAGCTATATTAGCAATTGTTTTTACACCAATTTGTTTTTAGGATTCAATGGAAATCCTGAAACAACTGGTCATAAAACAAATATATTTAAATGCAGGATACTGTAATAATTAAATATTTCAGAGAGCCAAGTAATAATTGTAGTTACTCCTCTGAGCTTTCTTAGAACAAATTGATTCAAATTGCATTTCCATATACTGCTGAAGTTAATGGCCTGAACAAATGAGGTCAGGAAATGATGGAAGGTGCATTCAAGAAAATTTGAGATTTGCTCCTTATGGATATTGAATTACGCTACTTGTTTTGATTTACAAAACACTCCCTGGATTCAGTCCTCGAGAAAGTCAATGTGAAGGAGCCCCTGATTTGGAAACCCCTAAAACTGAAGGAAAACAGAAAGCATAAAATCATTTTGACCTGCCAAAACAAATTCCCTGAATCCATGGCCAATAATTCATTAGTCAGTGCAAAGGTCAAAGAACAGTTACAGAAAGTCAAAGCTACTGCGGCCACACATGCGGGTCAAGAGGCAATCGTGAATGAGTGGCTATGTAGTATTGTTAGGTTGTATGTGCTCAGGGCTCTTGGAAGATAAATGGAGGCTATTACCACTCGCAGTTATGTCTTTAAACATCCCAGCATGAAGCTGGTAAAGGTTCAGATGTGTAAAGTACCGTAGGGAAAGTGATGACTGCTTCTTCTCGATGTCTTCCATCTGGAGTCTTCTGGTAATAACAGGCTTGACATTATCAGGCTTCGTAAGGCCATGCTGCTGTTGAACTTTGACTACAGTGTAAAAGAACACATATTCCTAATGGTTTTATGATCCTAATACATAGAAAATCATGGGCTAAAAACATCACACACAGACAGACAGACAGACAGACAGACAGATAGATAGATAGATATCAGAGACTTTGACATGGTAATGTATATGACATTGTTAATGTGTTTTGTCTTGGAAGATTAGATCTGCTACGCTGCTGCAGAAGAGCAAGTACCGAGACTTTCTACTGCCAATACATCCACAGAAATGCTACTGTGAGCATGTAAGAAATACTGCTGCTGCATATATAACATATATGAATTAACCCTATATATAACCTACATGACATTACCCTGTAGCCCTATCCTGCTCTATCCAGGTGGAGCTGGGGAAGGGGAAGGGTTTCTGAAACACGCTGCAACTGCTACAGGAAGCTCTAGCCAAGTATTTGAATAGTGAGCAGCAAACTCATTGGCCGTTGATGCGAAAGAAACCAATCAGCTGAGCCATGTGGATAATGATGTAATTATATCGTTATATCAGACTGAGTTAGAACCTATCAACCTGTGCTACCTAGAATTTCGTGACAGCACTTTGTGTGTGTATACATATACAGTATATATAGTATATATAGGCCAAAAAATGTAAAGATGGTCACAAACCATGCAAAACAGTTTACCATCATGGTAGCTAGTTGCGCACAATCTTTCATCTGTCACATTTTGTTTAGTCTGGAGCATTCTGTTCATTTCCAATAGTTGACACGACCAGCATTTAGCATTGATTTCAATTTTCAGCTATTTTTGCTATTTTCAGACTACACACAATCATTTACATTCACTCGTATCTGAGAATGAGTTTTAAAATCCTTCAGAATAGGCTGTGTTTGCTCTTAGTGCTCCTAATGGAGATTGCTCATGACAAATCTTTATACCAGCATTCCGGAGAGTGATTAGCATTTCACATTTATCAGCAACTAATGTGACTTCAGCCTCAGTCAGTGCAGCGGGAGATTCATACCGGTCTGTGTTTAGTCTGCAGGCCGCAGCTCACGTTGGTCCATCTGATGACTAAAGCACGCCGCTGAGTGACGACATTGCCCTGGCAGTGAGGTGAAGTCAGTCGATGGTCTGGAAAGAAATGCAGCTCAAATGAAGTCAGGGATTTCCTGGGAACGACCAAAAGTCTGGAACAAGATGCACTGGCAGAATTAGACTTCAGTGGGTGCGCTATTCTCACTGCATTTCAATCACTACAGAAACATCTGCAAACAAACAGTTTAAATGCAATGCGGAGGACTTCGGAAATGACTAAGCAAAGTCTGCACTTGGGAGATTTTTCTATGTAAAATCATGTTCCAATTTGTTTTTTACATGGGTTAAATACATTTTTTTAAAGAAACACCATTTATTTTACATTATCAAAATGTAAAATAAAGCAACCAAAATATTGTTTTTAATTTGCATATTTACATGGTATTTTTAAAACCAAGCCAAGCTTATGCATTTGTTGTTGTTTTTTTTAACTTTAATTATTAATTATATACACACATACATATACACACGTTTTAAATACATGTGTATATGTTGTGTACATGCATAAATATAATACTGTAAATATGTAAATATACAAAAATACATGATATATATATATATATATATATATATATGATTACATAACTTCTCTGATAATTCTACAATTCTAGTAATTCTGATATGTTATAATATTATATATTTTATATATTTATTAATATATATATATATATATACACACACACACACATTCAATTTTCAAGTAATACAATTTTTTTTTCAAGCGACACGTTCCCTCCACAGTCAAATCTCATAGCAATATACTGCAATTAACTTACATTCTGTTTTAATTTAATTAAAGTCATTATGCCAAATACAAATGCTGGCTAAAGTAAATATTTATGACAAGCATCAAGGAAGATTTATAGTTGGATCAGGGCCTTTATGGTTGGATGTATGCTGTGGAAACACATGTTTAGTCTGTCTTTAGTCTGTTTGACAGATTTCACTCCCTAAAAAAAAAAAAAAGACATGTTAAAATGCAAAAAAAAAATAAAGTTAATGACAAAAAGCTGCAATGCTGAATCCTGATCACCAGCATTTGCTGTGTTTTGGAGACCCCTATGAATCCAGTGGGACCAGATTATATTTGATTCTGCGAGGGGGAAATTAATTTCATGAGTCAAGCGATTGGTAGTCCTAAAAGCTGAGCTGGGCAGTCAGGGCATAATATAAAGAAATTGCAAAGTAGAAGGTCGACAGGAAGATTTTGCTGGTTCATCAGCTACTATAAACCAGCACTAACCTTTGTTAACTAGCCTGGACCAGGATGGAAATTCAGTCTAGTCTTTTGTGTGGATGGGTTTCATCAGGTGACTTGCAGCTCTGTAAATCTCACTAATCAGAATCATTTGCACAATTTTCCTCTTCTACAATCACAAAAACATCCTGATGCTTCCAAATCACACCTACTGCAAACGCAGAGTTTCCCATTCCCTGCACAGAGACACTTTTATTATGGTTTAATATTCAAATATCAGTTTTCACTGGCAAAACGCGATGTTCTTGAAAGCGCAGCAGAGCGGCACTCACGATACTGTCAGGTGTGCTTGTCTTTTTCCGTCTAGTACTCTATATATCTATCTGACATTATTAGTGTACAGCACCCAAATGTGTGAGTTGACTCCTGAGGAAACTTCCTGCCAAAAGCAGACACAGGTCTTCAAGAATGCTGGTTGTTTCCACAAACGGACACTCTTATTTATGGTTCAGAAAAGCTGAGGAATATTCAAAAACACTCTGTATATCAAGAAAGCACAATAGTGCTAACTCTGTCACAACATTCATTTGCACAACAAAAGCATATCCATATAATATATAATACATATATATTATATGGATATATATATATA
>NW_015660499.1:1407379-1414462 GCF_001515625.1 Sinocyclocheilus rhinocerous | reverse complement strand
TATATAAAATGTTAATTTTTGTTACATATTGTTATATATATATATTTATATATATATAATAAAAATGATAATACATTTAAATGTTCATTTATATTTAAATGAATAATTATTCTAATACAATAGTTACAATACCCAAATGAAATGCAGCAGAAATGGTTCAAAATGACACAAAAATCTCTAAATATGAGAAAGGTTAATAATGATTAGCAAACACTTATGTTATAAAAAGAGATCCATTTGTTAGTTGCTGCTTACAAGATGCAAAAAAACAAAAGTATTCGACAGTGCCAAAGCGAAACAAAACGGTGATTTATGAGGCGTTCGCTCATGGGATGGCAACGCAGCCCAATGCACCGCGGCACCCAGGAGGCAAAGGCTTTTATCTTCCATGACAAATGCCTGGTCTGCACACGGGTTCATAAAGACCTGATGTCTTTCCGAGCGCTGTAACATCCCTCACTCTTCTCCAGCCTGAAATTATTATTGCCAGGTGTCTCAAATCCGAGTCAGCTGCTTGTAAAGCGGGCCCTGCAGGTAACAGTATCTCATTACACGATGGCAGACAAGCATGCAGCGCCTCTAGAGATCAGTCCGCCTCTTAAACAACTCACCCCGCCGGCACGGGATCTTTTTCTTTTCCATTCACGTGTGTCTCGGAGCTGCTATTCCATCATGCTGGGACTCAACCGGACATCCGTGAATTATGGATCAGCATGCATTTGCTGTAGCTGACAAGCCATTTGAAGCACTGCTGCAAGTAATGCCCTTGACCAACACACTCATATTTATCTCCTGTCTTAATCCAGCTTTTTCCTTTTTAATCACATCCAGAGCTGTAAGCATGGACACAAACTCTGAATTGAACCTTCAAAAGGAAAATGTCTAAATAAAATAGTCTGTTATTCTTAAAACACCCAAAGATAAAGGGTGAATGTCATGAAGAAATGTCTGCGTTTAATTTCATTAAAATCAATAATATTTTTACAAAGAAAATGAAGACTCTATTTAGTACAATTTCCGCATTCTGACATTCATTTAATGGCAGTTAAGCACATTTACCTCATATTCTCATTTAAAAAAAAAAAATTATTATTAAAATGAGCATAAATGAATTATAATAAATTAAAAAATATACATTAAAAAAATTCCCATTACTATAAAACATTAAAAAAAAATTTCATTGAAATTAGCGTTTAATTTCATTAAAATCAATAATATTTTTACAAAGAAAATGAAGACTCTATTTAGTACAATTTCCGCATTCTGACATTCATTTAATGGCAGTTAAGCACATTTACCTCATATTCTCATTTAAAAAAAAATGTTTATTATTAAAATGAGCATAAATGTATTATAATAAATTAAAAAATATACATAAAAAAATTCCCATTACTATAAAACATAAAAAAAAATTTCATTGAAATTAGTATAAATTAAATTATAATAAAATAATTATAAATAAGTAACGTCTCATTAATGCAGTACAAACGTTTCCATTAAAGTTAGTATAAATTAATTATATTAAATGAAAATAATTCTAAATAAATAAATAGATAGCCTTATTATTGTATATAGTACAAATGTTTTCATTAAAATTAGTACAAATTAAATCAATTATAATAAATTAATTATAAAACAAACAAACAAACAAACAAAATTCTCATTGGAATACAATACAAATGTTTCATTAAAATTAGTATAAACTAAATGAATTGTAATAAAACAAGTAAAAGTAAATAAACAAACAGTACAAACATTTGCACAAATTAAATTAAATCAAATCTATTTTAAATTAGTAACAATAATAATACAATACAATAAAACAACTATTTTCTATAAGCTGCTTACAATTGCACATTACAAATGTGACCCTGGACCAGTCATAAGGGTCAGTTTTGTGAAATTGAGATTTATACATCATCTGAAAGCTGAATAAATAAGCTTTCCACTGATGTATGGTTTGTTATGATAGGACAATATTTGGCAGAGATTCAACTATTTGAAAATCTGGAATCTGAGTGTGCAAAACAAAAACAAAAAAATTAAGAAAATTGCTTGGAAATTGACAAAATATCTTCATGGAATATGATATTTACTTAATATCCTAATGATTTTTGGCATAAAAGAAAAATTGATAATTTTGACCAATACAATGTATTGTTTTGGCTATTACTACAAATATACCTGTGCTACTTATGACTGGTTTTGTGCTCCAGGGTTACAAATGTGCTTTACAATTTAACAAAGACAAATGTAATGGATATTTTCACGAGATTCATCCAAATGTGTCTCCTAAAAGTTGTCTAAAAGCTATCTGTGCCGTTAAAATCAAACTTTTCCATTTCTAGTGGTTCATGTGTCTCATTGATGGATTTTGTGTCTAAATAATAACAAATGCCCCAAGAAATCTATTCAAGAATATTTTTTTCCAATAACCAGAAACTCATCCTAATCCTAAACTTAGCCTAATCCATTAGTCAAAGCTTGTGTGTTGCATAAGAGCAGCTTCAGAAATCTTTTCACACGTCTGCTTGGACACTAATAATGATAATATTTAGAAAACAGAAGCACAGGAATCGATGGCGATTACTCTGCATGAACCCTGGAATAAGCTAGATTTATTCCTGACCTCAAAAAAATCCTGCGGTACACCAGTGTTTGGGTAATACATCCGAGAAATGTCTATGATATTTAGTAAGTCCTGTCATGAGCAGCAAGGGATGATGTTGTGTGGTAATCTGGAGAGAAAAAGAAACACCTGTGATCTATAAGTGGAAAGTGAGTTCTAACATCTGCTATTACATGATACACTGGCTCTGTTCCAGACTTACTACACAGCCTACATAGACAGCATTTGAAGGCACAGATATATATGCCTTGTAGGCAGCAACATTATGCAGGCTATATAAGATATTTCATTTGGCAGCATCACCTGTATCCTTTATAGATACGACAATCCCATAATGCTTTGCAACAAGCTCAGTGAAAAAAAAAATCTATCCAAGACAGGCAAATTCATTCACTAAAAGTATCACACTTCGATGTGGGATTTTCAGAAAGATTGAAACTAAAAGACGATGCTGTGCCGACTATATTGGATCCGACAGTGATGTCGCAACACAAGTCTGAGTAACTGTTTTTATAACATGGTCACTATTGCATTGTCTGTTAAACATTTGATATGAGTATTTATGCATTTTAAACATAAATCACATTCACAGCAGCATCCATCTGAAGGATATAGGCTGTCAAACATACACAACTATTAGCCAATCATAGCAGTGGGCGTTTACTACAATCCACCACGCCTATTTAAACAGAGCGTTCTGATGAGGGGGGTTCATGGCAGTTCATGACCCCTTTAATTGTGGGTGACAAATACACCTGAAATTATGGTGATTCTACAACTATATTGGCATTTGAAATTTCTTAACTCTTGCTTCTGAAACTTTTGGCAGGCTGACCAAATAATGAGGCAGGAAAAAAAAAAAAAAGAAAGAAAGAAAAATTGTGGCTGATATGGTTTCCGGTTCAGTCATCACACTATAAAAGTAAGTACAAGTCAAGTGCAGGGTTATTATTGTTAAGTAAAACTAAAACTATTGAAAACATTTTTGTTAATTGAAATAAAATAATACATAAATATTAGATGAAAAACTAACAACCGTTTCGCCTTGGTAACTAAGTTGAAGCACTAAAATTACTAAATGGAAATAAATAAAAATGAAAGCTAAAACTACAATCCACCACGCCTATTTAAACAGAGCGTTCTGATGAGGGGGGTTCATGGCAGTTCATGACCCCTTTAATTGTGGGTGACAAATACACCTGAAATTATGGTGATTCTACAACTATATTGGCATTTGAAATTTCTT
Source organism: Sinocyclocheilus rhinocerous (assembly GCF_001515625.1). NCBI lineage: Eukaryota > Metazoa > Chordata > Actinopteri > Cypriniformes > Cyprinidae > Sinocyclocheilus > Sinocyclocheilus rhinocerous. The sequence goes on along the minus strand of NW_015660499.1, from coordinate 1,410,587 downwards.
AACTCTTGCTTCTGAAACTTTTGGCAGGCTGACCAAATAATGAGGCAGGAAAAAAAAAAAAAAGAAAGAAAGAAAAATTGTGGCTGATATGGTTTCCGGTTCAGTCATCACACTATAAAAGTAAGTACAAGTCAAGTGCAGGGTTATTATTGTTAAGTAAAACTAAAACTATTGAAAACATTTTTGTTAATTGAAATAAAATAATACATAAATATTAGATGAAAAACTAACAACCGTTTCGCCTTGGTAACTAAGTTGAAGCACTAAAATTACTAAATGGGAATAAATAAAAATGAAAGCTAAACTTTCATTAGAATAAAATAAAAAAGCTAAATATTAAAACAACTAAAACTAATATAAATGACTTATTAAAATGACAAAACCACATAACAAAATTACTAAAAATGAAACATGCATTTAAATGAAAACTGAAAATATACAAATAAAAGCTAATTCAAAATGTTAATATAATAGTAGTACATAAATAAAACGAAAATATTACTGGTCAGGTGCGATGCTTTGTGGGATACAGTATTTCATGGTGCTCTTTGACCGTATACTGATATCTTTGCAAATCACAATGCATACAAAAAATGTGCATACTGTACACATACTGCTGTATGTACTGTACGTAGTATGGTAGTATGTTGATTTTATACTGCACATTTCAACTGATGCAAGATTGTATACAGAATGCATACAGAAAATCCAATCATATTAAGCTACTCTGCATGGTGTAGAAATAGTATGAGTTGCAGTATTAAGTCTTTGTTAAGGCCCGGTCCCTGGTCTAGAGAAACCTCTCATGCATCACAAATGAAAACTGTGATCTTCTATGGAATCTTCCTGAAATAGAAAGTTAAAGCACTGAGGGTCCATCACATCAGTTAGCATTTCATCACATTTGTTATTTGTTGTATCGCATGAACCTGTAACCTAGATACTCCGTCCAGAGCGCCTGTCAAAAGCAGGCGTTCTGGCACGGCCAGACGGAACAATCCGTCCTCTCAGGACGCTTATGATTCTTTCTGCTTTCCACGCAGCAACACCAGCCTTCCAAACGCTGTCAATTATTAAACCGTTTGTGGTGCAGCAGAGGAACAAAAGGAACTGACAGCATGTCTGCTCAATACTAGAGTGAAAAAGATCAAGTTAAGTTTAAATTTATGAGCATTTCATATTTCAGAATAAATGCGTAATTCTTGGACAGCATCATATACAATTTTTTTTTTGAAGTTGTAAATAAAACAATGATTACATAAAAAGGTCACATTTAATTAAATGTGTTACTTGCTGTTTCTTTGTAATTATTTGTGAAATTTAATAGCAATTTTCTGGATTAAAACGTTTTAAAGTCTATTGTTGAAATTCATCTGCAGCTAAAGACATTTTGGAATTGTAAGATATTATTTTTGATTATCAATCAAATTGCAATATACAATGGATGCAAAAATGATTTGGATACTTAATGTCTGAATGTCATTGCTTTCAAAAAGTTACTCTAAACAACTAAATAATTAATTACTAGCTCAACAGTGTTATTAGATTACTGTACTAATTACTCTCTCTTAAAAGTATTGAATTACTCATTACTATTTGCTTTCTAAAGCCCATATTAGCCTTGACAGTTGAACAAGGATAGATATGAAACTGCTCTTTTAATTCTTTCAAATTAATATACATATATATTTATTATATTTATTTAATGTAAATATAAAATTGCATAAAGTATTCTTTAACTGACCAAAGTATAAGGTTACATTAAAAACATACATTTTAACATTAGATGTTAAATTTTGATGCTAAAGTCCACTATTGTTTTATATAGAATTGTTCTGTAGTCTATATAGTATTTAGGATTTATTCAGTCTTCAGTGTTACATGATCCTTCAGAAATCATTCTAATATGCTATATTATTTATATTTTATATTTATTTATATATTATATTTGCTTTCTAAAGCCCATATTAGCCTTGACAGTTGAACAAGGATAGATATGAAACTGCTCTTTTAATTCTTTCAAATTAATATACATATATATTTATTATATTTATTTAATGTAAATATAAAATTGCATAAAGTATTCTTTAACTGACCAAAGTATAAGGTTACATTAAAAACATACATTTTAACATTAGATGTTAAATTTTGATGCTAAAGTCCACTATTGTTTTATATAGAATTGTTCTGTAGTCTATATAGTATTTATTGCAATTACATCAGAAGTAACTCTAATTAAGTTACAGAAAGGTGAGGAGTAATTCCTTACTTTTTCAAGTGAAAAGTAATTCAGTTACAGTAATTAATTAGAAAAGCATTACACCTACAATTGGTCATTGCATCGGATTACAAATTATCAAAGAATATGGGATCTGTGTTCACAAATTTCAGTTCTAACTTCGTTTTCTGATAATGCAGTGTTTTTGTGATTTTTAGTGCATGGATGTTGTCAGATGTTCTCCTCAAGATCACACAGGTGAACTATAGTTCATCACACTAACTATATGAAAATGATCCAGAAATGCTTCATAAACACAACGCCTTCATTTTCATTCTTTTTTTCATTATTTCTTTATTTTAAACTCTTTGCTTGACAAGTGTGTCTGTGCTGTTTCTTTGGAATAAATGACACTTGCTTTGATATTTTGTATCTAACGAATGACATTCAGACATTTTAGTTGTGCCTTAGTTTCAATTTCCCTATCAGTTACTTTAATACAGTGTTACAGATGATGCCCTCAGATGTTGACAAAGACAAACTGAAATGGTGAAGTATTACTCAACATCTGGACTATACCACCCCCACCTGGTTACTGCAGGCATTATGTGAGTCTCTCAGCAGCAGTGCAGACAGAGCAGACACAGCAAACCCTGCAAAGGACTGACTTAGTAATTTACGCTCTTCAGATCATGGCATCACCAAGACATTTTTTGCATTATTTGTTCCAGTCACTCTACATTATTAGTTAAGTGTAATAATAATAATAATAATAATAATAATTTCCTAGAGAATGTTGCACTGTAATATTGTTGAGCATAAAATATATGATTTATTATTTTCAAAAATTAAATATAATTTACTATAGAAATTTGGAGATTACTATATATAGTGGCCACAATTATTAGAACACTAGTATTTTCACCAGCTAAAAAAATTATTTTCCTACTAATATGAGGCATCTAACTAGACTTTCATGCCAGAACTCGG
>NW_015660499.1:1379219-1407331 GCF_001515625.1 Sinocyclocheilus rhinocerous | reverse complement strand
TTTATTTTTTTTTTGAAAGAAATTAAAACTTTTATTCAGCGAGTATGTGTTAAATTGATAAGAAGTGATAGCAAAGATTTATATTCTTAGAAAAGATTTATATTTTGAACAAATGCTGTTCTTTTTAACATTTTATTAATCAAAGAATCCTGAAAAAAGTATCGCAGCTTCCAAAAAAATATTTGGCAGCACAACTGTTGCCATCATTGATAATTCTAATAATAATTCAGCGTATTAGAATGATTTCTTAAGGGTCATGTGGTACTTTATACTGGAGTAATAGCTGGTGGAAATTCAGCTTTGCATCACAGAAATAAATTATATTTTCAAAGATATTAAAATAGAAACCATTATTTTATATTGTAATAACATTTTGCAAGATTACTGTTTTTTTCTGTATTTTTGATCAAATAAATGCAGCCTTGATGAGCATAAGAGACTTCTTTAAAAAACATTACATGTCTTGCTGATCCCAAACTTTTGAACGGTAGTGTATATATGCTTATATATATACCTCGTTCTGGCCTGACCTGTATATATATATACACACACAGAGTTCTGGCATGAAACTCTAGTGCAGTCTGATAGGTCGAACTCAATTTGACCTAATGACATCATCACATGGAACAGCTGATTGGTTCTCTTCTGTATCAGTAGCCTAGCTCACTGCTCAAAATTCAAATATATGACCAGTGCTTGCTGTAGCAGTTTGCAGCGTACTTCAGAAACCCTCCACCTTCCCCAGCTCCACCTGTATAGATCTGCTACGAGGTGATTCATGTATGTTAAATGGGGGTTATTTCATGTATGATATATTTGCAGCAGCGGTATTTCTTACATGCTCACAGCAGCATGTTGTGGATGCATTGGCAGTAGCAAGTCTTGGTGTATATATATATATATATATAGTCACAAATGTAGGAAAGCAAGACAGAAACACACATCAAAATTACTAAAGCTTTAAAATTAGAATGAAATGATGAAAATATAAAATAAAATAAAATTTAAAATATGAACAAAAACTATAAAACTATAGTATATCCACCAATATTAGCAGTGTATTCTACGTTTTTATGCAAGCAACATTTAAATCATTAAAAATATATATCATCCTTGGTTGTCTCAGATTGAGAAACTTGAAAGTATTTTGACACAGAAAAATTACACACATGACTTTGCAGCTTACATATGAAAAACTTTGGGTTGAACGAATGACAAAGCGTCAGAAACCCTCAGAGCCGTCTGAGTGTATTTCCCAGCTCAGAACATCTGAAATGTGCAATACAGACTCACAGAAGCACAAAACCACGAGGCAGACACTCATTCAATCGCATCCACATCTGTCGTTAGAATATAAATGGAGACTGCATACACAAATAGTTTTGCCTCCTTGGGGTCTTTTTGCATGCCGAAGGGAAAGTAGCTGATTAAATCTATATATATTTTTTTGCTTCTCCTTTCCACTGTGCTGCTTTTCATATTAAAGCATTCATGTATTAATGTTCTTCAATGGTTTTAGTACAGCAGTGCTACTGCAATGCAACATATTTCAAAAATGCTTAGCAGTCGCCATATAATACACACTAGACTAGTGCACTGCATGAGTAACATCCCAGAGAGCTTAAGTTATGTTAACTGTTCAGTCAACTGTAGTTAGAATATAAATGGAGGCTGCATACACAAATAGCTTTGCCTCCTTGGGGTCTTTTTGCATACCGAAGGGAAAGTAGCCTGATTAAATCTGTATATATTTTTTTGCTTCTCCTTTCCACTGTGCTGCTTTTCATATTAAAGCATTCATGCATTAATGTTCTTAAATGGTTTTAGTACAGCAGTGCTACTGCAATGCAACATATTTCAAAAATGCTTAGCAGTCGCCATATAATACACACTAGACTAGTGCACTGCATGAGTAACATCCCAGAGAGCTTAAGTTATGTTAACTGTTCAGTATAAAATAAAATCAGCACATATTCAATGAGAACACTGGTGCAAAACCTAGTGAGCTAGACAGCATTTTAAGGCATGAGAGTCCTATATTGTTTCAGAAATTTTTCACAATTAGAAAAAAACAACATGCATAATTGCAAATCCTCTGTGGAGCCTCTGCGATCTTAATCAAGCCTGTCGGACATGTAGCGACGAGTAATGAATGAATTGTCTTGAAGAAATGTCAGTAGGTGGAGATCTGTGGACACACATATTGTGTTTTCTGTGCGTTTAGCTGGCATACGGTCAGTGTGGACGCTCTGTGTGTGTGCTGTCATAGGGACAGATCAATGATAACTTAATTAAGGCTAAAAAATGTTTATCGATTTTGTCCTACACCAGCAGTTTGGAAGCACAAAAGTGATGATAATCACAGCATGAAGCAGTGTGAATTTATTTATTAGTGGCAAATCCACATCAAAAGGACCAAACAAACACAGACGGCTGTTTCATGCAAGACAAAAATGTTCATGACATTCTTTAATATATAGTTATGTAACAATTACTTATAGTTATTTAATCCAAGTTTGATGAAAGCATGAGTAATAAATTGCACTTTTTTATATCTGTCAATTAATGCCAAAATAATGTTTATAGAATGGCAATCATAATGCTTTTCCCTCTTATATACGTATGAATCAAGATTGTGCAAAATTCAGAATTAAACAGCTGGCTTCCTTTCAGATCATGTTCATTTTAACTGAATTGGCCACAGCCACAAGAAGTTGAACTGGAATTGAAATTGGAATGGCAGGAACAGCAGTTTGCTGAATTGAAATTCAACACAGGTAATGCATTCAGGGAAATTAAGTGTTCTTCCGCCCTGAAGCAAATATTTATTAAATATGATGCAATATATAAACTAAATACAAATTTAGGTGACATTACAAACATCTCGGTCCATCCTTCATTCCTGACAAACATTGCTTTTCTGCACTTTATTGAGATACAGTAATAGTGTGAAATATTATTACATTTTAAAATTAATGTGATTTATTTGAATATATTTAATATATTATTCAGGAGCCGAAATTAAACCTCAAATTTTCTATTTTAACTTATTTTACAATGTTATTTATTTCTGTGATGTCAAAGCTGAATTTGTATCTAATGATTATAAATCTATTAAAATCTATTAAAATAGAAAAAATTACTAATTTCACAATATGACTATTTTTTTTTTAATTCAGTTTATATTTTTTCTCAATTTAAATTCATTTTGATTCTTAATTCTTCCTAATGCTGCATTCTGCGCTACCTGAATTCAAATGCAGGAATTAAATTGGAAATTAAAATGTTCAGTTCAGTTCAAATGTTTAGTTATAAATGGTGCACAACCCTAAAAGGCTAACGTTTAACCTAAAATAAATGAACTGAAAGCATTAAGATTATTTATGCATCTGTATCTGCACTGACTTGATACAATATGCATGTGAGACAAAGAAACTGAGAGAATGAAGATTCCTGGCAGTATTCATATGGGTGTGTGTGTGTGTGTTTGAGATAGACAGAGATTGCAGAAGTCCTCTGTGATCAGGTATTTCATTAATGAGGACCCAGTCTCACCCTGAGTGCTGCTGGACGGAAGAGAGCCTGAGCGTGTGCAGATTGCTGATAGGACAGTAACTACCACCTCTGTGAGTCACTGTAGACCACAACTGGACACCTTCCATCTTTCACAAAACAACAGAGACACTCAATCACTGCGGCTCAAACGCTGTTCACAATACTGTATATACAGAGCATGAGAGAGAACCAGTATGGTCTTAGAGAAATGCACCCCAACTTTTTGAACGGTAGTGTATATGCTTGAATCATTGTTATCTCTCGTAATGTATTATTCTAAAGTTTTTTAATATTTTTATTCAAAACAAAAAAATAAATTAAACAAAAGTGGGGCAAAACTTTATATTCAAATTAATCAGAAAAATGACCCATCCATAACTGTAGGTAACTGGAGTTTTCCATGCATATAGAAAACCTGTGCACATACAGTACATATCTCCTTTAAAATCTCCCAAACATACTCTGAGGGTCTGATATTTTTTACACTTGGATATTCAAAAGATGTGTAGTGCTTGAAGAGCTGCTATTTAGCAGTCCTGACATTTTTTTTTTTCAATTAAAAATCAAAGAACAATAATGTCATTGCAGTCAGCCATGACTGTGTTAATTAGAACAAGTCTTTAAAATTATAATTTTGACTTGAATCTGGCTTTCAAAACCACAGCTGTAAACCACTTTTCATCTCTAAAAACCACCCAAACATACCGCTGTTTGAAGCTGCTGGGTGGGAGACATCAGCATTCACAAATCAATCCACATTCAGGGCAGAATGGAGCGAGATGCAGCAAACTAAATAAACGGATGTCCTGGGTTCAAAAGAAACCTCCATAAGCATGGTAAAACATGCTGTAACACAAACTCTCATGACTTTTTATGAAATGCAGGTAAAAGCTGTGTTATAAAAGACAACAAAATTCAACTGATGCATTGAAAATGTTTCTATGTTTCATTTAAAATCACAAACATTTCTGTTACACTAAGTCTTTTCCATAATGCAACATAAAGCTATTCATAATGTACATGTTAATGCATTATATCTTTTCATAAATATTTGTAACTGAAATTAAAGAGCACAAGATTTGCAGGTTCCTTGTTACAGTACATCTGATTGTTATAATGCTATAGTGTATTATAACTGTGGTTCCAATTATTCATGAGATCATACAATGCATTATAATGTGCATTACGTGGCATAATTGTTGCATTAAAAATGCAGAAGTTGCAAGTAAAGTGTTACTAATATTTCTTCTGTCAAATAATTAAATTTACTAATGACCTTTTACAGCAGAGGCGTCATGCCCATTCAAAGTGATGGGAGTTTTTAAGAGTTCTTGAACTAGACTTGTCAGTGAAAATGTTCTTTGCTCTCTTTCTGTGCAATGAAAGTGTTATGATTAGTAGCCTAACTTGCAATGTTTTTATTCACATTAACTTTCAATGTAAAATTCACATTAAATATAAACTCAGTCGTATTAAACATATGTTATGGCATGACACCCATATCTGTTAATTAAGTAAACAGACATGTTTTTATGCATAGTTAATAGATTACACTATTAGGTTACTTTGACCATCGCCCCCTATAGATCAACATAATCTATAAAGGTGAGAATCAAGATATTTCATGATATAGTTAATGCGTTTGGGGATGTTTCGAATATAAAGAAAAAATAAATGAAACATAAGTGCTGTTGTGGCTGCTGTGTGTCACATGATGATCCCCCCCACCCCTCAAAAATAATGAGTGCATGACGTCCCTGTTTCACAGTATTGGCATTGGTTACCAGATTACTAATTCACTGGTGCAAACATGAAAATAGTGCCAATTTCTACACTAAACAGAATTCATTCAGCATGTGTTTAATGATTATCAGGTGTACATATCAAGGACACTTTACCATGTTTTACACACCTGCAAATGTTTTTCAAACAGCTTTTATTACTTTTATGAAATTCATTTGAGCTTTCCCTATATATATATAATACATAATATATATATATATATATATATTTTTTTTTTATGATAGTGTACAAACTGATAGTGCTAAAACACACTTTCTTAAAATGCTCATTTTGTGCCTGAAAAATACTGCTTTGATTTGAATAAAATCTATCATTTAAAAGTTATATTTAAAAAAAAAAATTGCTTAAAAAGCACCTTGTAGCAATTTCTGTCTAGGCCTAAAGGAATCTGACTACAAATTATGAACAGCTTGGGAAACTACAGTTTCTAAGCAATTTCTCAACACTGAATAGCGCTATATGTTATGTCTGCCTCTCTGAATGTCTTTGATTTGATCGTTACAATTCCATTAGCATATCCGTCTTGGACCGAGACCTTCGCTTTGGATGCCACGCGCGTTTGGCTTCAGGAGTCAGAATTGTTTCCGCCTGCTTGGCATATTTCTTGTCTTTGCTGAAACATGACTTAATAATGCATTTTGCTGCTTGTGTAAAATAAATCTATATATAATGTTGTTGTGCTTTCGTAAGAATTGATTATGACATGCTATTCAGATATTTGAAAAGCAGAGGAAAAAATACGAGACGCATACATTGACCAAATAAAAAAGCAAGGAAATGCAAGCCTTTACATATTTATCGCTGAATGTGTATTTTTCATGCATTTGTGTGCATTTTCATCGTTCAAACCTATTCAGTGACCCTCCATGAAGTGGCACTATATTAAAGTGAGAATGAGCTATTGGTGCTTGAGATTAATTCACCCGTCAGTGAGAAAATAGTTTAAACGGCCTCCATTCTGCATCACCTGTAATGAAACTACATCTACAATACTGACATTTTGAGAGCTGATGCATTATGCAAGTTCAGGTTGGGGTAGGTTGTTTTAAGTAAAAGATTTCAATATTTTTCTAGATGTTATAAGAAGATCACATAGTGTCAGATACATTTACTCATGCCGACTTCAACATTGAAAAAAATCGGGATTGCAACATCAAACTAAAATGCTTTGAGTTTGTGTTGTTCTAATGTAGAGTAGGTTTCAGGCCTCCAAACAGGTCAAGCATCTCTTGTAAAGCTGGTCTTAAAGGAATAGTTAACCCAAAAATGAAAATTTGCTGAATATGTCCTCCTCACCCTCATGTCATTCAAGATGTAGATGAGTTTGTTTCTCCATCAGAACAGATTTGGAGAAATGTGGCATTACATCACTTGCTCACCAATGGATGCTCTGCAGTGAATGGGTGCCGTCAGAATGAGAGTCCAAACAGCTGATAAAAACATCACAATAATCCACAAATAATCCACACCACTCCAGTCCATCAGTTAACATTTTGTGAAGCAAAAAAAAAAAAAAAAAACTGCTTGTTTGTAAGAAACAAATTAATCATTAAGGCGCTTTTCAGACAGTTGCTTCCAGCTAAAATAGTCCATAATCCATAATATTGCTTTCTCTAGTCTATAATATTGCTTTAGTCTCATCTGAATCAGGAGAGAAATATGCACAGATCAAGCACAGTTTACAAGCAAGAAAAATTCCAAAACCTTCCTAAACAAATACGTGTGGTGTGAGAGGACAACAGGAGATGGACTTTTTCACTGGAGGAAGCGTTATTATGGATTATTATGGATTCATATTTTAGCTGGAAGCAAGAGTATGAAGTTAAAACACCTTAATGATGGATTTGTTTCTCACTAACACAGTTTTTCAATTCACCAGAGGTTAATTGATGGACTGGAGTGGTGTGGATTACTTGTGGATTTTTGCAATGTTTTTATCAGCTGTTTGGACTCTCATTCTGACGGCACCCATTCACTGCAGAGGATCCATTGGTGTGCAAGTGATGTAATGCTAAATGTCTCCGAATCTGTTCTGATGAAGAAACAAACTCATCTAGATTTTGGATGGCCTGAGGGGGGAGTACATTTTTAGCACTTTTTATTTTTATTTTTGGGAGAGCTATGCATTTAACTATAATCTTCAGCCATCAAAGCAGAGGTCTAGACTGACTAATGCTCATTTCCAGGCCAATCTCAGGGTATTCAGTTCACTGCCAAGTCTTTAGTAGCAAGTGCTGTACAAACATGATCAATAATTGCGTGACTGTGCCAATAACTGTAGTGAAAATTCATGGTAGTAAAAACAGGGTACTTTCCATGAATAGGGTGCAATTTGCTGCCAAATTACTATTTTAAGTCTTTTTCTTTCTTTTTTTTCCTCTGATATATCAGGTATGTTTGACAAACTATTAACATAAAATTACCAAGCATTATAAGTAGCTAGCTAAAAACATTAAACATCTACATCCCTCTATTAAAATTGTGATTTTAACCTTAGAGATCAGGAGACTGTCCAACAGTTTAAGTCATAAAACAATGTCACGCAAGTACAATATTATCCATCAAATTGAATTAATTTTCATAAATTATAGAAAAACACCAAATAAATCAATAATACTGTGAACTATTACAACTTAAAATAGCTTTTCTATTTGAATATATTTTAATATGTTTTTTCTGTGCTCAGAGCTGAATTTTCAGCATCATTACTCCAGTCTTCAGTGTCACATGATCCTTCAGAAATCATTCTAGTATGCAGATTTGCTTCTCAAGAAACATTTATGATTATCAATGTTTGCTGTTTAATACAAAACAATCACTCATTTTGATGATCATTTAACCATTAATTTCATTATTTGTTTAATTAATATACTTACTAAAAAAGACAATTGCATTAAGAAAATCGTTTTTGAGGTATATAAACTTACTTAAACTACATGAGCCATTTTAATAAAAAGAATGATGATTATTTTCCAGCAGGGGGCATTAGTCAGACAGGAGCCACTTCACTGACCAATACCTCAAATCCAGCTTGTGTGTCTGTTATAGTTCAGCAGGCTGCTTCTTTTTTTTTTTTTTAGATCAAATCAAAGTCTATCAGAACTGGGCCTGTCAAGTCCTGAAAAAAGGACTGTATAGTAAACATAGCATGTATATTAGATATAAAGGAAATATGGTATATCACAACGGGTGCACTATTTTCCACATCCTTTGTTATTTACTGCCACAGCTCTTAAAACTCATTTGTATATACATATTGAAATTTGCTGTTGTGTAAATGACATCAAAGTCCATTGGATTTCATGTGACTTGTGACCGAAAAAGATGCAAAAGTGTGCATAATATTTGAAAGCTACAATGAAAAAATGAAAACTTAAATCAGAACAGACATTTCTAAGACTTTAAATCTCTGAAATATGTGCTTTACGTTTGTTAAAATCTAGCGCAATGCAAAAAAAAAAGCTAATTGTGAATAATAACGCTTAACTAATAAAAATTATACTTAACTCACAATTGAATCTTTTTTCTAGCCATTCTGAGTTATATGTCTATGGAAAGTCCCCACAATTCACAGAAACAAACGTGCACACACACACACACACACAAACACAAACACAAACACACACACACACGAGAAAAAAATATATAACTTTCATATGACCAGAGCTTATAAGGTCAACTGTGGAAACTAAAACCCACTTCCCCATGCATGAGCATGTACTCACACACTGAGGGAAACTTTCCCTTCGCAGAGGGCGAGAGAGACAAAGGGAGAATACAAAATGATACTTTGCAAATACTGTCCTGCTGGCAGCCACTTTATCTTTACCGTTAGAATAAATGGAAGTGGAGGGGCGATTGACGTACAGCTGGAATGCAGATAAACCTGAGAGAGTGTGCGAGGAGATAGTTGTGATGCATTAAAACTTCCACGGATTCAATCATTTCCATTCGGTTCCGCAGTGCGAAGAACACAATTCCAGAGGGGGGAGGAGAGCTGGCGCAAGTATACAAAGCCAGAGCGGATAGTAGGACAAGAAGTGATCCTGTCAGTCAGAGAGGAAGGAAAGAGACGATTCCGAAACTGTGGATGAGGAGGAAGAATTGGAGAATGAATCTATGCTTAAAATGAAATACTGGCGTACTGCATCGTGTGCATAGTTGCACGTGACCTCTCTAGGTTGCATGTTTATGGATGCACAGTGTCAAGTAATCAGTTCTGCAATAAATACAAAAAAGTAGTTATTTTGCATTTTTAAATGTAAAAATGTTACAAATCATACAATTGTGTTCTTGCACAAACTCACACATTAGTGCAGAGTATGAATGGAAGCACAACACTTCCTCATACACTTAAAATCTGGTTGGCTAGATTTTAAGGCAGTTTGAAAACTGTCAGTATTTGTGACATTTATTTTATTATTAAAAGTTAAACTGAAACCATAAAATAACAAAGTATAAATGGAATAAAAACTGTATAGATAAAAAACACAAGAATAGTGCTAAAACTTTAACTTAAAAATTAAGATGAAACATTAGTGTTGTTACTGATCAAACTAAAACTAAATATATTAAAAATAATTTTCACTAACTGACATAAAGCTGAAATAATATAAATATTAGTTGAAAATTTAAAAAAAAAATAATAATAATTTTTATATGTTGCCTTGGCAACTAGGTGTAATACGTTTACTTTAAAGTAATACAATTACAGAAACCTAAATAAATAAATAAATAAAGCACAATTTTTTAAACGCAACGTAACAACAAAATGGCTAAAAATCTATTAAAATTAAAAATAAATATTAAAAACATCCAATCTGAAACATTAAAACAATAATAGTATATAAATAATATGGAAGTCAATGGCTACCATCAACTGTTTGGTTACCAACATTCTTCAGAATATCTTCTTTTGTGTTCAACAGAAGAAAGAAACTCATACAGGTTTGGAACAACTTCAGGGTGAGTAAATATTGACTTAATTTTTGGGTACAAAACAATATTTACAAAGCTACTGAATTTTTTTTTTTTTTTAGATTGTGATAGTCCATTCTGAACATAGAATACAGAAAAGCAGGATGCTGTGTTCGGTACAAACGTTTCCATACACCTTGCAGAATCTGCACAATTTTAATTATTTTACCAAAATGAGAGGGATCATGCAAAATGGATGTTATTTTTTTATTTAGTGCTGTCTTACATATAATTACGTTTATATGTCATATGTTTATATAAAATATGTTTATTTGTATATTTTATAATATGTATATCTTATATAAAATATGTTTACATATAGTCTACAAGACAAAATAAAAGCTGAATCTATTAAAAAAAAAAAAATGACCCCATTCAATAAGAAGGAAGGAAACCTAATGCATTAATAACTGGAGAGTAAAAAAAAAAAACATTTGAAGATCAGGATAATTTATACTTACTTTGTCTTCTGGGAAACATGCAAGTATCTTCTGTAGCTTCTAAAGGATAGTACTAAATGAAAAAAATTTGCACATCTTCATGTTCAAAAGTTTTTCAAAAGCTGTTAATGCATCATGTCTCTTTTTGGAGCATCAGTGAATGTAACTGAACCTTTTGTAATAGTTGCGTATGAGTCCCTCAGTTGTCATCATTGTGAAAAGATGGATCTTAAAATCATATAGTCACTGTTTGAAACGATGCTGGAAAACCAAAGAATGTGTGGAAACTGCAGGATTCAGTTAAACTGTTCAGGACAAACATCTAGGATCATCTAGGTAAGGACACACAGTATTAAGAATTGAGTTGTCCTTTTAAACAGGGTCAATTTCAGGACAGTACTAAATAAATATTATAACATGCAGAGATTCTGCAGAGTGCATGTAAAATTTTGACCACAACCTTATGTTGTCCTGCTGAGATAGAATGTGTAGTCCGAACACTAGCCTGCATTGAAGTAGGGCAGGAGTGTTTGTTTGAACAGACGAGCTGATACCTGCAATGTGAGAGGAAGCTATGCATTTTTTTCCGCTCAGAAAATGAGGGAATTTCAATCCTCAGTGGCCTTCCTTCTGTGTTCGGTTTCTCTCAGCTGCTGGGTCGGTATATACTTGGCTTCCCTTGCCTTCTCTCCCCTCTTTTGCTCTCTCCTCACTTCAACCTGATACTTTGCAGCTTAATTGAACCCCAGCAAATGACAAGAAGTCTGAATCGCTGAGAGCTTCGGCGGCCCCACTTGCTGTTTCATCCTTTTGAATAAAACATATTATTCCTATCACTATCATTGTTCCAAACCTTAGTCTGTGACTGACCTGCCTACTGCTAACCTGGGCGGAAAGTTCCCTACACCTTCCCCTCTGTCTCTCCCCGACTCTCCGTCCTTTAATCTCTCTCTTTCTCTCCAGGCTCCTTTCCATCCAGTACCACAGCGATTCGGTGCAAAAGCACAGCATGTTTTTGAAATTTATGAGACAAGACTAATAGGAGGAGTACTGACAGATGAAGTCCATCTTCCGGGAACTTCAGCGCTGACCTCTGTCCCTGCGGGACGCTACTGCTAAAACTCCAGCTGGGTCATTCATGTTCAGTAGCATTTGATCTCTGGAACTCTTAAAAAATGTATATGTAATTAAAGTAAGCATTTTTTATAAAATGGCACAACAGAATTATGATCTGGTGCTCAAAATGGTTTGGAATAATTGTGATTATGTAATGTTTTTGAAATAAGCCTTTTCTGCTCACCAAGACTGCAATTGTTCAATTAAAAATACAGTAAAAATAGTAAAATATTCTTACAATTCAAAAGCAATTTCAAACAATTAATTGACTGAATTTTCAATCTTCAGTGTCACACGATCCTTCAGAAATCATTCTAATATGCTGATTTGCTGCTCGAGAAACTTTTTTTTTATTATCATCAATTTTAATAACAGTAGCACTGCTTAAAAAAGATGAAGAAATGAATACGTTTATGCAGCAAGGATGCATTTGTGACATTTATAATGTTGCTTACGTTTTCTATTGCAAATAAATGCTGTCCTTTTGAACTTTCTATTCATCACAGAATCCTGAAAATAATGATTTTCAAAAAAAATATTAAGCAACAAACTATTTTCAGCATTGATTATAATGGGAATCATTATTAATAGCTGAGTACCAATAACAACTGAACATCAAATCAGCATATTAAAAGGATTTCTGAAGGATCATGTGACAATGTTAAATGTTCATGATCATTGATTGAGTAATGATGTTGAAAATTCAGCTTCGCATCACAGAAATAAATTACATTAAAAAATATATTACAATAGAAATCACTTATTTGACATTGTAATGATATTTTACAATGTTACTGTTTTACTGTATTTTTAATAAAATAAATGCAGCCTTGGTGAGCAGAAGAGACGTCTTCCAAAAAGTTTTTTTTTTTTTTTTTAAAAACCTTAATTATTCCACACTTTTCCCTGATCGTGTATATTGTTTGAATACACAGTGGCAAAAACATAAACAGGATAGAAAAAAACGAGTTAAAGAGCTCACTGAGGGATTGACAAAATTGTGTTATTATATATAAAAATATATATATTCTTATTATGAGGGAGTAATATGATCAATCCAGACTGAATGTTTTAGACACACACACACACACACACACACAGACAAATGCACACACACTTGTCATCAATTCTAATACTAACTGATGTTTGTACAGTTGATTTCCTCAAGGAGATCTAAAACACCTGGAGAGAGCTAGCCGTTAGCACTCTCATTCATCTCAATGGGCATATGTGAAATCTGACAACTTTGATCATGGGAACTCAGTTCCAGAGAAATCACCATCACAGCCTGGGACAAGGTCACTTTCACAATCCTTGACACTTACTGTCCCTCAGTGGTGGAACGACCTACCAACCATCTGAATAGCAGAATCTCCTTCGGGGAACACTTGACTAACCAGCCTTTTAATAAATAAATACACATATACACACTTCCCTTAGATTTGTATTTATGTAAATTTGGTGTAATTATGCTACTTTTATTGTTGCTTCCCTTGGATTAATTACTTCTGCTTGTATTATTCTCATTTGTAAGTCGCTTTGGATAAAACATCTGCTAAATGAATAAATATAAATGTAAATATACCAGCAGGGCCTAAGTGGGTCATGCTATTACAAAGACACAGGAAAGTGATACTGAGGGGGGAAAAAATAATTAAGAATTAAAACTGCCCAATCAGTAGGTCATGCAAGAAAACATCTACCCTGTCCAGAGTGGTTTGTTGTGCATTTGCACTGTATTGTTGCTATATTAATAAAAAAAAAAAAAATACAAAGCACTATGCAATCAAATCTTATGCAACTGAGCCAAAACCAAAGTGACTGCATCTCGAATTAATTTTAGCACTTCAGTCAAGCACATACATATACTACAGGGGAATTCACTGTGCAGCATTTGGGTTTTGTTTACAATGTAGTCAATTGTCACCTGTCACTGATGGCATGAGGATAAAGAAACTGAGAAAAACCCTTATTTTCCTCTGAGGTTGGTAGCGCCACATCCCATACAGCTCAAAACTACATATAACAGGTGATGTGACTCCAGTCAAGGGTTACTGTAACTACCAATTTAACAAGGGACTTCAACATTTCTAAAATAAATCATTAAATCTTAAAAAAAAAAAATCTCTTTTTTTAATAAACACTAGCCAATGTAGTGTCCTCGTGATGCACATGTTGAAATTCCTCCATAGATGTCAATACAGCCTAGGTGAAATGTCAATTCCCAAAACACAATCACATCACGTTTGTATCACTGTAACTTACAAGAGCATGTGTCTTCATGACTGAAGGATTCCTGATCAAATATTGTCTGTTTCCACTGGTGCACTGAGTAATCACATACTTCTTCTTCTTCTTCTTCTTCTTCTTCTTCTTCTTTTGATTTTATGGTGGGTTGTGAACCGGAAGCTAACAATAAATTGAATTTTCTACCTATTAGATTGTGTTTTATTAACGTCTACACCTACCCCTTACAATAATACAAAAATAGTAATTATTGTTGTACAGTGTGAGAAAACATACGCTATATTGATGTGCGCATGCCCAGTAGTTTTTCTGTATGCCTTCTAGCCTTAACCGTTGTGAACCTTGCATGCTTTTTGCTTCACTGGCTCCTATTTGTCTTACTAGACAACTGAAATGACAGCATTAGCTCTCTGCTGCCCCCACCAGCACTGGAGCAACAATAAAATTAATGTGATAGTACTACTTTTTTGCCTTGTCCAAATACTCACACTTGCGGTCTTGGACACTTGAGAGAGCATGCGCGCGACAGGAAGTAAGTGCGCAAGACTGTCTCAAGTCTTAAAGGAACACTCCACTATTTTTGAAAATAGGCTCATTTTCCAACTCCCCTAGAGTTAAACAGTTGAGTTTTACCATTTTCGAATCCATTCAGCCGATCTCCGGGTCTGGCGGTTGCACTTTTAGCTTAGCATAGATCACTTTGTAGCTTAGCATAGATCATTGAATCTGATTAGACCGTTAGCATCTCGCTCAAAAATGACCAAAGAGTTTCGATATTTAATGGGTGCCGTCAGAATGAGAGTCCAATCTGATGAAAACAATAATCTGATGATCACAATAAATCTGCTATCTCCAGTAATAAATAAATATACATTTAAAGAAAAAAAAAATCTGAATCAGGAGAGAAATAAGCTAATTTAAAGTGCTGTTTACAAGTGAAAACAGTAGTAAATAAATATTTTGGTGGATTTTGATGTTAGAGGACAACGTAACAGGGGATGCAATTTTTCACTGGAGGAAGTGTTGGAAGTGTTATTATGGAATATGTACAGTATTTGTATTTTGGCCAGAAGCGATTGTTTTAAGTTAAAACACAGTTTGTTTGTTTGATTGTTTGTTTGTTTTTTCACATTTATTGATGGACTGGAGTCATGTGGATTACTTGTGGATTATTGTGATGTTTTGATCTAAAAGTAGAACACTTAAAAAATTATTTGAAATAAAATACACTTTAACTGAAATAAAACAATAAAAAAGGTGTCTACTGCTTCAGCTCATGTTCACTAAATTTAACTTTATGTACTAAAATAACTAAAACTGAAATAACATTTAAAAAAAAAACTATTAAAAATGACAAAAACACCAATGCTTTAACTTTAAATAATATTAAAATAAAAACAGAAAATATAAACACTGATTCAAAAGATTAATAAAACTATAACAGTATCCCAATGATATAAAATAACACAGACATAGTATGCATACTGCAGCAACACTGTAGTATGCTATTCCGAATAGCCTCTGTTCTAATGAGTCTTTTTTTTCTGTTGTTGTTCTGCCTTTCATTTGTTAATGAGATGTGGCCATACATCATGGTGATTAATCTCTGAAGAACGTTCTATCGCTTCAAGTGGAAAGACACGTGTGGGTGTAAAGGCTCGTTTCCCTTCTCACCTCAGGAGCGCAAAACTCACCCTGGATCATTTTCCCCTCACTTTCATGTGAGCGGTGAAGGCTTGTTCCTGCCTGCGTCCTCACTGGCCTCTTTCATCCTTTTCTTTTGATGCTGCTCTCTCTCTTTTTTTTTTTTGAGTTGTTAAAGTGTTTTTTCCTTCTGGGTGTAAGTGCTGTCTTTGTTGTGCAATTTCTCCTACTGTTATTTTTTCCCGTGACTCGTTCTCTGTGAAGTAGTTGTGATGATATACCGAGAGCAAATTAAATTGTGACATAGAAGCGTTCTTGCGTACTTATCGTGGTATATGATGACGGACTCTGAAACTGGGGTTAAATTCTGCAGTGATTATAAAGAACATATTTAGTCAGTAGAATATATAGGCTACCTTAATCAGGTTAGACATCATGATTAACAACTTGATTAAATCAAATATTCCTAAAATCTTAATTCGTAATATCCTAAGTCGATTAAGAACGCTGTTTTGAACATTGTCTTTTTGACAGAAAAGTGGAACATGCAAATATAGAAAGACCAACAGCTTGACTGTGTTTATCACCTCAATAATAAGGTAATATTGAGTAATTTAGATACAATATTGCTAGTATCTTGTCTTTTAATAATAGCCTTCATGAACAAATCAGTTGTGAACGAACTGATTCATTTATAAAGAAAATAATTTGTTTCGTTCATAAATGATTCACTGTTGAATTAATCGTTTGAGTAATTGATTCAATGATATGCACATAGCCCCTTTCGTCCCTATATGAGTTAAAGGGGTCATATGATGCGATTTCAAGTTTTCCTTTCTTGATCTTTAAAATAGCATCATATGACCCCTTTAATGTTGTTGAACGATTTAGTTGTGAATGATTCAATGACTCATTCTTTAAAAAGTCTCGTTTCATTCAAAATGATTCAGTGTTGTTAAATGAATCGTTTGAGTAATCAATTCAATGATTCACTCATAGCCCCTTTTGTTCCTGAATGAATTCAGTGCGAATGAATGAATGCTGTTGAACGAATAACCTGTAAAAGATTCAATCCGTGAAGAAAAGCGGGTTGTTTGGTTTCTGAATTTGAAAGAATCTGTTGTGAATATTGTAATGACTCATTCTTAAAGACTGTTGTTTCACCTGTACATGAATGAATCAATGTTTTTGAACTAATCGGTTACGAATGATTCAGCCATAAAGACATTGGCTGCATCCGAAATCGCATACTTCCCTACTATATAGTGCGCAAAAAACAAACAAACAAACAAAAAAAAAACAGTACAGTATGTGACAAAAAAAAGTATGTCCGAATTCACAGTACTCATGAAAGAGTCGGCAAAAAGTACCTGGATGACCTACTTCTTCCAGCCAGTTTTCAAAGTGTGTATATATGATTTGTGAATGGCAGTAAAGCGACGCTAGTAGGTCACGTGATAATGACAACATAGCAAATGTAGTAGGCTACTGTATGTCCAGATTACCTTCATACTAAACACATTCATGCTATATAGATACTCATAGGCGGAGGGTGAACCAACTCCAGGGTAAGGCTAAAAGCAGCCAAATCTATTAACTACAAACATCATAAACCTGTCTTTTTAGGCAAGAACCAGACATGGGTGTCATGTAGGCTAATAAAATGTTTAATGGGACTGAATTTGTATTTAGTGTGGTTACAATTGAATTAAAACATTAGAAATTGATAATTATATAACGTTTCCTTCCCACGGTTATTCAAACGGCGAATAAATTATGTACAGAAATGACATTATCACTAACTTTGATCTATCGCACTCGCAAAAAAAACAAAACTATCATTATAATCACTGAAGCTGTCTACACTGCAAAATGAATCCCTTACTTACATTGCACGTACATCTACGCTTTGTTGTTTATGATGAGAGAATTCGCGGAATTCAGTCATCGAGCGTGCATGCATTCAACAAAGCTGATGAGTTTCAGTGATGACTCATCTGAACGCCTCTGATTGGCCATTGCATTCTTAAGCTCAACAGAATTATGTTTGATTGGTTATAATGCGCAACACTGTAAAAACGCCTTTTTTTGTCCAATTTAGTGGCATTTTTACCCCAAGACCCCGTGGCCAGGGGAAGGCTAAGCCTTACACACGCTCCGCCTATGTAGATACTTATTTAGCAGTCAGCAAGTAATTCTTTACTACTCAAGAGAGTATGCGATTTCAGACGCAGCCATTGTTGAAGCATTCTTGAATGAACCAGTGTTTTTAAAGGAATCTGTAATAAATGCCTCGCTAATTTTACAGTAATTTATCGTCACCTACTGGATTGACTATGTAACCTGCAGAAAGAGTCGTAACCAAGTACGATTTAATAACCAAACTCTTCAATGCAAAATAATTTTTCCTAACCAGACGTGATCGCAACAACTGACTCTGTTAATCAGTTGAGCTCACTGATTATAAATATAGGCCTATATAGATCAGTAGTTGTGCTCTAAAACAGTCCCAACCACAGAGAATCCTCAAAATCCTGCTCTAAATAACAGTATACTGAATATCAAATATGTTCTGATTAACTGTGACATTCTGTCATTTTGTCTTAAGTTTTACTCAATGTGACGTCCCGACAGGAGAGAGTGGATGGACAACACGAACAAAGAAAGAGAAAGAATGATGGACCGTCAAGAGATAAAACCGTACCTGATAAATTGGACAGAGTGGAAGAGTTACTGATGACTTCATTCCCAGAGAGAGGGTTAGCCAAGAGAGATTTATTGCTGTTCTCTACATCTCTTAATTTTACATGCTGTCTTTTCTGGATGGGAGTTTAGGTTTTACCGGACTGCCAGCAGTGATTTATGTTGCTATTCATCATAAAGAACAGTCAAAAATATGAGTGTGTGGAGCGAGATAGCCAGGTATAGGTATCTCTGTGGGGACGTGTTCAAAAGAGGCTTTCTTACGTCCATTAAAGTCAATGAGATGACATATATTGGCTCCAATCGACATACACAAGGCTGTGTAAACAATCATTAGGATTCCCGAGATGAAGGTCTCTGTTCGTCCTTTCGTCTGAATAGGCGATCATTTGTACCATGCACATTACAAGAGCTGTTTTTTATTTTAAATTTACTCACCCTCAGGTCATTCTAAACTTATGTTGCTGTTTTTCAGTGCAACACAAAAAAAGAAATTTGGAAGATTATGAAGGCTCTTCAGCATTGTATAGTTTTGTGTATTTTTCCCCAACTATATTCATTTTCTACTTTATTCACTCATCTCTTGATAGTTTAACATACTGAATCATATTCACTATGGAAGCCAGCTTTTGCCATGGAATTAAAAAAAGTAAGTATGACTTTTTATCTTGCAATTCGAACCCTTTTTTTCTCACGGTTCTGAGAATTTTTTTTTTTTAATTATGATTCAAACTCAGAATTCTGACTTTCTCACAATTCTGAATTTCTAAGTTTACATCCTACAGTTTTGTTTGTTTGTTTGCTTATTAAATTATTTGTATATTTTATTTCTGCCATGGAATAAAAAAAAATGTAATTGTGACTTATTTTTTACATTTTACAATTCTCTTTTTTCCACATAATTCTGAGTTTATATCGAACAATTTTTTTTCTGTGTTTATATCTTGCAAATTGCAGTTATATAGCAATTCTAAATTCTCTGTTTATATCTCGCAATTCTGTGTTTATAGATCACAATTCAGACTTTTTTTCTCAGAATTGAGAGAAAAAAGTCAGAATTGCGAGACAAAAAGTCACAATTACCTTTTTTATCACGTGGCAAAAACAAGCTTCCATACTAACCACAATCCAGTTTAGCCATTAAATGCTGAAAAATTGCAGCACTGTATTTTATTTGTTGCCATTCTTTTCAGCAGAAACGTGTCTTTTTTTTGTACATATTTTTATGTAAATTTATATTCATTATAGTTTTTGTTTTTGTTCACAAAATCCAGCAATCTGCAGAAAAATAATGTTTGATTTAAGAGACATTTGTATACATTTTAGTACATCTTTAGCGAACCAGGTGCCGTTCAACCATACAAATAAACAGTGCTTGCAGTGCTGCAGTTCATTTTTGGCAATCTGTTCTTTGAACTTCGTCTTTTGTCTCTATTTTTACTCTGCGTGTTTGCTCCTGTGTGTGTATGTTTAAATGTTGTAGGTACAACTGCAGTGGTTAAGGGGGCTTATAGCCACGGCCTGTTCACCTTGTCAGAACTTATCAGCTTGTTTCTGCTTTGTTATTGCCAGAGGCATGAATTAATTCAACTACAAATGCAGCATGCTTTGTGTGTTCTTCTTCTCTACAATACTTTCCTCTCTCAATCGCTCATGCACAGAATCCAGCCCGCATTTTTCCTTCTCTCTTGATTTGTCATATCTTTCTTGTTCCTCTTCTATATTTCTGTCTCTGTGTGGCAGTGAAGAGTACGCTACCTGAATTTGACACACATAAGCTGGTTTATTGGCATGCAGGAGCGGTAGCTGTGATATTAAAGTGGACTCATGCCCTCTCAGCGGTCTGTTTTTACATGGCTGGGTTTAAATTGTTATTGTTTCTGCCTTGTGATTTCTTCCAGAGCTTAAAATTCAGCAGGAGCTCTAGACGAGTCTAGCCATGAGAAATACCTGAGCTGTGCATTAAGATCTCAAGGTTTTCCTCAGATTGAGAAAGAGAAAGATCGTTTATGCAAGAGCACCTCAAATCTTAATCTTAACCTCAAACCCATGCCTTATTCCTCCATAATCCAAACCTCAAGTGTAAACTGTAGCTGAACTCTTAACCTCAAACCCTACATCAGGGGTGACAAACTGATTTTAAGTCACAAATTAGATTTGTGTATCTCGACCTTAATAAGGGCAGTACATACAGACATACTCACAAGACCAAAATATTAATCAAATAACAATGCTGATTTAATTAGCTGATTTGGGTAAAACTAAAAGGATCGTGTGTAATTTACTAAGTTCTCTTCTTAAAGGCCTTTAGATATACATACAAAATATTAATCAAACCATATTTAATGTAAAAGAAAATGCCATTTTGATTTAGTAACTTTAGTTACTTTTTATCTGAATTTAACTAACTAACTGAAAATAACTAACTCATTTTATAGTAACTAACTAAATGTCAAACAGTTCGGCCAGAAAGGAAGATATACATCTCAATTTTAATTACAGTCATGCATCTATCAGCAGCCTTTAAATGAATCTGTGAAAACAAATGAAAAATTGTTGTATAAAGGTTATTAATTTTGCACATTTGCACAAACTTCACAATGGGAAATGAGTCACGTTGCAACAGTGAAAATGTGCTGAATGCATTGAGCTCTAGCACTCAATGCAACTAATTGAAAACATGAAATATCATATATATATAACAAATGAATGCAAATTTTACTGTGATTATTGATCACTTTTTGTCATAAGTGACTTGTTGCAAGTGTTAAATCCACTGAGCAATAGCATGCAATGGAACAAATGCAAAAGATAGAATATTATGAACATGTAATATAACATAACACATTCATGCAAATTTTACTGTTATTGATCACTTCATTTTTGCCACAAGTGAATTGCACTCATTTCCCAATGGGAATGAGGAATGTAACTGGGAATCTGTGCAAAGTATCAAGTGCTGATTGCATTGATCTATATAGCATGCAATGCAACAAATGAAATAGATAGAATATTATGAATATATCATATAATAAATGAATGCGAATTTTACAGTAATTATTGATCACTTTTTTTTTGACTTGCACAAACTTCATAGTGGGAATGAACAGGGTTGCAACCATGAATGCATATGTGCAAGCCCTGAATCCAATAAACTATAGATGAGAAAAAGATAGGATATTATAAATATTATTATAAAAATGAAAATGTAATTAATTCAATTTTACTGTTATTATTTGTGCCAGAAGTGAATTGCACAAACACAATGAGAATGAACAGGGATGTAAGTGTGAATCTGTGCTAAATTTCAAGTGCTGCATGCAACAAATGAAAAGGATAGAATATAACGAATATATTGTATAATAAATGAATGCAAACATTACTGTAATTATAGATCACTCTTTGTCATAAGTGACTTAATAGTGGGAATCCATGAATCTGTGCAAGTGCTATAACAGAATGCATCAAATGAAAAAGACAGAATATTATGAATATATCATACGATACATTCATGCAAATTTGATTAGTTTATTATAGATTTTCATATCACATCTGAACCATGTAGAGTATATCACACAAACCTTAGCATTTTGTTTAAAAAGTCATCGAATTGACGTTTGGCTCACTTTGTTTGGGGGCGGCAAAAGATCATTTGAGTTGTGTGGGATGAATTTCAACAGATTGTAGCACATAAATCACAGCGATTCATATTTCTCCTATACATCGTGCTCCTTGTTATGCACAAAATTATGAAATCACCAAAAAAAAACACAGCATCTAAAAAAGTCTAGATGCGTAAGCCACAATAATCCAAAAAGTCGCAAGGTGAAAAAAGTCCACCTTATGAGCAAATAGCGTTTTAACGTTTTAGTCACAACACAACCTTCTTCAATACCTATTATTTTGGTGTATATATCAAAAAGATGATGCAATACAACAAAAAAGCATTTTAATGCAACATTTTCTCTGTTCAAACAGAATGCTTGATTGTTTGTAAAGATACGGGGACTAGCTCGCCTCTTAGTTTGGCCCCGATTGGGACGTTTAGCCTCTCTGGTCTCTTTGATTCGTGGAAGCGTTGGATCCTTGGAGTGTGTTTGGGGACAGTTGCTTTTCCCCAGCTGTTCGGCTTTGGTTTTGGTTCTCTGTGTGATTTCCAGGGAAGCTCGGGGCAATGTTTCTCCTTCCACAGCAGGAAACAGAAGTTGTAGCTGAAACTTGCCTCGGGGGTTGGTAGATCATCCAGCAAATCCACTGCTGTATTTTGGTCCTTTCCTCTGGACTTTGTGTCGAACTGGTGTCAGACTATCTGTCTTTCCTTTTTGAATGCATATTGTAGAGCACATTTTACATGCCCGCTGAGTTTCCTTTTGTGACTCACACTACAGACGAGATGGCTTTGAACCTATTCGAAATGACTAGTGCTGGATCTGGAACAAGCAAACAGACACTCATGAGATTTTTATGACGGCGGGGCATCGGGCATGACAGCACGGCTGTTGAATCAACGAGAGCGACTGATTGACAGCGAACGGGAAGAGGTACTGACAACCTGTTTCAAATGACTTTACCTTTGGATTTGTCTCTCATAACCAGACTTTTGACTGCTCACGTTCACATTCCATCTTATTGTGACCTACTGACATCACACTCACACTGGATGACAATGGCTTGTCACAGTGCATAAACATTGCTCCTATAGCATTGAATTTCCCTTGTCTGAAAGAAATAAAATGCTTTTTATCACAAACATCATATGTGTGAATTCACTGCTCTAAACTGTATGCGTAATATATTTAACCCTTGTGCTGTGCTGAAAATCCTTTACATAATTTGGTATATTCCTAGTCAAAAATGCACGGCCCACATTAAAAAAATTGCTTGTAAATCATTATGCTGTATTATTGCCAAATTTTGGATTCAATCTTTTTGCCAGCTTGTTTTCTTTCAGTTATCTGGGGTTTTGTGTTTGTTTTTGGAACTGATTGATCGTTGGCCTCATTGATCTAAGTTTATGCAACTCAGTTTTTGAGTAAACATTGCCAAAATGATCCACAAATAATGTTTTTTTAATCAAAAACTGAGGTGCATAAGCTTACATCAATGAGGACTTTGATCAATCAGTTCCAAAAAGAAATATAAAACCTGTAACTGAAAGAAAACAAGTTGGTCAAAAAATTGAATCCAATATTTTGTAATAATAAGAAATGTATAATCCTTTTTGTTTTTTGACCAGGAAAATCACAAGTGTACAAGATAGGGGGAAAAAAACTACTTCTGACTGTTACATTTAAGTCAGATTGTGAAATGTCTTTTGTCTGGCCTACTAATTTAATTATTGTTTGTTTCAAATCATGTACACTGCTGTAAAAATGACAAGTAAGATTTTCTTTCTTTTCCGAGATTATGCATACAAATTTAACTTCAATTAAACAATGATCTGTTTGTAAGAGGTTCATCTGGCCTTAAAAAAAGTGAGAAAAACCTCAAACATTTCAGTCTATAAACTATGCAGCATCATTTAAACAGACAATATAATGAAAACAAGTTATTGAATGTAAAAAATAAAATACTATACCATTTCTGTTGTATTTACTTCGGCACAAAATTCTGCTATTCTAAAGCAATGCAAATTTTCGCAATCAGTTTACAGCCCTAACAGTTTTCCGTTATTGTTGATGTCATTACCTTTCAGAGTTATTCAGTGAGATTTGCTTTTAAATGATTGCATTGCATTTATATTTTGTATCACATTTCTGCAAATCACCATTACAGAGATACATGAATGTGGCTGGTGTTTCATATTCTCATTTTAATTTTAATGAGCACCCGATGAGACAGAGCGAAGCGTACAGAAGATATCATTATTTCAAGCCTCATGTTAGTAACACTGATTAGCTCTCTATTTTTGATGATGTTTTGTCTATTGGCCCTATTAAATAAGATTTAATACCTTCTAGGGGTTATTAGACTTTTAAATGGATCCTCAAATGCTTGAGTGTGTTTTATAATGAAAAATAAGCCATTATATTTTCTCATTCCTATTTATGTTTATGATACACCATTAGTCATATTCTGCACTTTGAAGTTGCACGGTAAAAGCATCACCAACTTGTTCTTTAGTCGTTGTGTTAGTTAAGGCTAAATCAAGGTGGATGACACTATGTTTGTTTGCACATCATAATTTTTTTTCTGCATTTGTCTTTTATTAGGTTTAAGCAAAAAAGCAACTGATTCTTGAAAAGTGCAGACTAAACTCAATGTCAGCATTCTTATAATTGTACGTCCTTGGAAAAACAGCTCATTTTTGAAGCTTAACACATTCACAGAGGATGCCGCAGTGACTTTGTAAAGTGCTGTGTTTACAGAGACGTTGTGTGGGGCTGAAGTTAAATAGTTCTTTCAGCAAACAGCTTTCTTACATATGACATTGACGTTTAATTCAGGAGATGTCAAATTCAATATTACACAAACGAGTTAAAGAAATCTTGAGCAGGTTGTCAGGGAATTGCTATGCAGATGCTAAGGTTTTCTGGGTCGGTTGCATATTAAAATAACCCACCCTCAAATATCTGTAATATTCTGGTTTCTTGATATGACTCTGGCCAATACATCAACAAAGCATTCTTAACATAAAATGACCATGTAGACTCTTTATTTAAACACATTTTGAAGTGTAAATGGAGATGAGTAAATGCCAATAATCTAATTAAAATAGTTTCTTTCAATTTAACTAACAAGGAAACGTTCTCAAAACGTTCTTTTAAAGTTATGAACAAACGTTCTTGCAGTAACATTAACAGAATGTTTGTTCAAAGTCATCTGGTTAAAAATGTTCTCAAAACGTTAATGCTCATTTGTGAAACTTTTTTCCTTAAATGTTTGAGTTGGATGTTCGTCTAACATTTTTTAAATGTTACTACTCCTTTCAGAGTACGTTCAGAGAACATTCAATAGTAATATTCAGCATTCCCTTAACATTCATATAACCAAATCAAAACGTTTTTAAAACATTTTAAAAAAGGACATTTTGTTTGTTCAGAGAATATCAGAAATAACTTTTTTATAACTTAATAGGTACATAGGCAAAATATTCTTAGGATGAATTTTTGTTAGCTGGATGGCGAGCACACACTAACATGCAAAAAGGTTTCATACTTAGCAAAAACAACAACAACAACAACAAAACTTGTCAGTGTGTTGAATTTAGTATACAGCAATCGTGCAATGCTGTGCACAAGCGCCACTCTTCAACACAAAGGTGCACTGCAAAAATCTACTACATAACAAAACCTCTTCTTTAAATTCTCACATTACAGAACATTAAACACTAACACATATTCTTCTTTTCAAATACTTCATAAAAACATTTACTTTTTGGATCCAGTTTCATGCAAAGCATTCTGTGAACTGTCTGGTTTAAATTAATGCAACTATATTAATTATCGTAGTTTGATTGAAAGCAATGAAATTGTCAAAATGTTAGAGAGTCTCATTATCTCATTTTAATTAAACAAGCAGCAGACATAATTTTTTTTTTAGGTGTATAATATGCACTTGAAAATGCCTCCCTGCAAGGTTTT
The DNA here is from genome assembly GCF_001515625.1 of Sinocyclocheilus rhinocerous. NCBI lineage: Eukaryota > Metazoa > Chordata > Actinopteri > Cypriniformes > Cyprinidae > Sinocyclocheilus > Sinocyclocheilus rhinocerous. The sequence goes on along the minus strand of NW_015660499.1, from coordinate 1,381,263 downwards.
ATATTCGTCTTTAAAATATGCAGGATTCTTTTCGATTCTGGGCTTTTATGATGCCGGAGATCTGACTCAAGTGAATTTTAATGGAAATGCAAAAAATCAATTCCAGCTTTTATAGCAGATTTTTTTAGATGTCTATGCAAAGATCTGACAGCCTGTGACAAAATATCTTAAACTGTCTGCTTTGCTCTTTATTGGTGGCCGGATCATCCATTCTGCTTGATAATCATTCACTGGCATTGACTAAAAACAGTGTGTTGTTGGGTAGGGTGACCATACGTGCCATTTTCCCAGGACGCGTCCTGGCCAGGATTTCTATATTGCCTAAAATATCTAGGTTTTGGCTTTGTTTGCGTGTGCAGACCGATCGGTGTATGACATCAAAATACCTCGAGAGCATTTTGAAAGCATAAGGAACCGTCTGTTGGAGTTATCTGCTTTTGCTATAAAACAAACTTTTAATATGTAAAAAAAAAACACTTTCAAAGAACTTTAATTTGGTAAATTACCTGTATTTGTTTAAGTTATTATTACTTAATCAAAACAACCCAACTGCAGTTTGATTGATATTACTTGGAATGCGCAATAAAAAAAACGTGATTTCTGAAAAAAAAGTTATTGGTTTTTGCAAATGAACTCTTTATATATAAAATGACTAATAAAAAATCACTCATATGCTCATCTTGTAATACGATGATAACTCATGCATTCATAAAAATGCGAGTTTATTATTCGTACCCAACATATTAATACATATATGATGGGGACTTGAAAATGTCCTAGTAATAATGATGCTGGCTAAGCTTTTCCCAATGTTCTGAGCTCAGGATTTAAACCAATAACCGCTGGCACAATACTAAAGGTTCACACTCGTTTGCATTAATTATAGATAATAACGTGTTATCAGATTACAGGTACAGAAAGAGTGAAGGAATCCTGTACTGCATGTATAGTATTTGTGTCAAGAGATATACTGCCAGAGGAGGAACTCTGTGAGATGTTTCAGCTTGATACATGACAGAAGCATTTCCACTCTAAACTCCCAGCGGATCTCACCAGCATTTAGTGTTCAGTGGAAGTGTCTTCCTCAGCCTCAGGCCGGTATTGAACTGAATTTAGCTGGAGTGGATGAGTGAAGTTGGCTGCGCTCACCTGTGTTCCACCACAGAGCTTCCCTGACAAACACAAGAGCTGCTTTTTGAAGCACAGAGCTTAAAATCTTCAAAGGAGACAAAAGTTAAAGTGGCAACTTTAAATGCGTCTGTGCCAAGTTGTATGTGCTATTTCAAAACTGAAAGATCAGATAAACATACCATTAATCCTCATTTAATAATATTTTAATAGAGTGCACTTTTTCTGTGGCTCCTTTTAAATGTCATTTTATTACATTTGTTAAGTTTTGAAGTAGGGCTGCACAATTAATCTAATTTCTAATCGCAATTACAATTATGGATGCCACAATTACGTAATCGTTCAAAGTGGCAATTAATAGTGTTTTCAGCTTGTTTATTTTCATATAAAAATACGGCATGCAGTTGCATCAAACAATGGTATAAACATCATTCAATATAAATTGTGATAATCGTAATTAATAATCGCAATTACAATTTCAAGGGAATAATCGACAATTATGATTTTTGTCATAGTCGTGCAGCCCTATTTCGAAGTGTACCCATTTATTTAGATTTTATGAGACAGTATTTGCCTCAATGGGTCTAATGGTAATGCCTGCGGCACTGGATGCAGGTCTGCATTTCCCAGCTACTTTAAAACTAGCTTCTCAAGCCATAAGCTGCTCATTTAACTGGGTTAGAGAACAGTCAAGCTACTCTTTTGAAAAGAAGTTAGACACTCTACAAGCTAATTACAAATCTTCTTGCATTGAAGCTGCTTAAAGGGGTCATATGATGTTGCTAAAAAGAACATTATTTTGTGTATTTGGTGTAATGAAATGTGTTTATGCGGTTTAAGGTTCAAAAAACACATTATTTTCCACATACTGTACATTATTGTTTCTCCTCTATGCCCCGCCTTTCTGAAACGCGTC
>NW_015660499.1:1348648-1379044 GCF_001515625.1 Sinocyclocheilus rhinocerous | reverse complement strand
GGCAGCAACAATACTACAGTGAGAATAAAAGTTACGCCTTCTTTCTTTGGGTGGACATTTGGGCGGCTTTATGCAAATCTTCCCAGATCGTGACGTAGGTATGTGGGGGCGTGTTAGAACGAGCCGTTTTAGGTAGGCATGGTTGACTCTTAACTTTTATAAAGAATATCTCTTTGGATTTGAGACTTTAGTCTTTGCAACTTTACAGACCTTCTTTATGCACCAAGAGCTTGTAACACTCCAAAGAGAAAGGAAAAATTGAATTCGCATCATATGACCCCTTTAAGCAGCCAATATTGTTTATTATAATTATACCAGCGAGGGTTTTTGAATGATTGAACCCAAACAGAGTGACACCATCAAACTTTAACTTTAAATTCATACTGAATAAAAACAACAACAAAAATGAATATAACTTCAATAAATTGAGAGAAAAAGATCACGACTCAAATCTGTGAATCTTTTTGAAAGCTGTTCATTTACAGGAATTGTCCAAACAATTTTCAAAAGCTAGATATAAGAGAGAAAACCATTTGAGATGAACCAGTTCACTAGAATGAACATAACTTTTTAAAAGATTATTTAAGTTATAATTATGTGGGAACATCCAGTTTTGTCGTTGTGATTATAATGTTATTTAAAAGTTACAAAACATTTCCTACAGTGTTCTACTAACTTCATTTTTACCCAAAATATAATGTTATTTGAATGTATATGTATAATATTCTAAGAATGTTAAAATGCCCAGTTGCCTTGTTGTGATTATGTTATTTAAAAGTTACAAAAACATTTCTTACAGTGTTCTACTAACTTTATTTTCACTGAAAATATAACTATTTTTTTTTATAAATGTTTTTTTAAAAACATTTTTGGTATATTCTAAGAACATTAAAATGTCAATTTTTTGTTGTTGTTGTTGTCATTATAATAATTAAATATATATAAAATAATATTTCTTAGAACACTGAAGTACGTTGTTTTGAGAATGCTGATCTCAGAATGTTTTTCTTTAATGAGAACGTATATCAAACATTAACGAAGTTATAAGAATGCTCCATAAACATTACTTTGAGAGCATTTTATCCTAACATTTATATAACTTTTAAAAAGCATCATGAGAATGTTCCCTGTTAGCTGGGTTAACAGAAATAGTAATCACGACTCTGGAGATCTGAGTGTTTACCTGTTTACAGGCCCATATATAATAAAATACATTATTTTGTAGGTATTTGTAAATATAAACTTCACTTGCTATATATACACAACAAATATGATTTGTGCAGTTTTATTTTATTCCACACCATTAGTACTGTATATTCTGGCACTCCCACCTCAGATTGTTGTGCATTAGTCTGTATGAAAAAGCATCCATCTGTGATTGAATACTCCATGATCAAAAAACAAATAAACAGCACCTGACACAGATTTTTGTGTAGTAAAATATTTTATAGAGCTTTTAATGGATTCTGAAATTAAGCATTCACAATGAATGAAATGACACACTCCTTAAATTCACTTTCTCCCAATATCTCTGCCTTAAATATCGCTGTGCGTGTATAGTTGTTAGATCATAAAAGCGTTAAGCATGTGGAATAACTGATTCGTTGAAAGGTTTTCATAGTATAAAAGCTGGTGTTTTGACCCTCATTGCTCCAAAATGATGAATCAGTAATCTTGCTTCCATTTCTTACCTGTAAGTCCTCTTTCATCTCTTTCTTTAATGTGTCCTTAGCGTCCCGTCTCCTGCTGTCACTGTGTATCAATCACTGTCTGCTGTGAAGTTCATCCCTTTTCAGGTAGTAAGTATTGGCTCAAAGGGTACATGAACCAACAAAAAGCCCCTTCTCCCCAGTAGCCCCTCACTGCAGAACACAAGATCCAGGGGGCGTGGTTGGATCCACATCTAGGGGCTGGAGATTGGTAGGTTTAGGGGTGGAGATGGGTGGGTTTAGGAATCAGGGGGTGGAGACGGGTAGGTTTAAGTGTATGTAAGGTGGGAGGAGTTGGATCTGGATCCAACCACGCTCCCTGGATCTTGTGTTCTGCAGTGAGGACCATCTCCTTCTCCCCCTTCTGGAGAAGAACACACAAATGATCACAATGAACTATAAATCTGGAAAATCAAATCAGAATAAATAGATGCAGTTCTCTCTATTCCAACGACAAAAAAACAAACACTCAAAATGATTGACAGCTTGAGAGCGTTTCTGATTGGTCAACAATCAGAAACACTCAACTTGTAATTCCATAAGAAAGCACTTATGGCACTTTCAAGGAACAGATCAATGAAAATAGGACATAATGACAAAATTTTGATTTGGGGTGAATTATTGTTTAAAGGACATTTTTGAGTCTGAAGGACTTTTTAAATTCTTTCCATGGACTATAAATCTGAAATATCAAAGCGAGCAGCCTTTAAGTCCATTAATCTTGATTAAAAAGACAATAAATAAAGGCTCCTCGTCAAGCGAATGATGTGCCTCTAAACAAGTTAAACCAGAGGACCGGAAGAGAAGAGGCTTAGAGTTGGTTGGAAACCGTCTTTGTTGATTAGTGATGTCACGTCCTGCTATCAAAGAGTTCACAGGAACCAGAAGCACTTCCTGCGGCTCTTCTTGACCGTCTGGAGGGCCTGTGGAGAGTCCTGCTGGCGCGGAGGAGGAAAGACCAGCTGAGGAGAGCTCTGCTCTGACTCCTGCTGCTCCGGGACCTTCCACGCTCGCGTCACCTGACCCTCCTGAAGCCGGAAGTCATGCTCCACACTGAAAGAGAGAGATGCTTACAGCTATTACTGAGGCAAAAAAAAAAAAAATGCATCAGTCAAGTTCTTTGAGAATGCACTGAATTAAAGTGGATTACAATCTGATGTTGGCTTTGAATTAGAATTTATGGTCTCGGGTTAAGGGTTTTGAAAAGTTCCTAACCCAAGTTTGTACATTAAGGGCCAGATTTACTAAACAGGGTAAATTAGTGTGAGAGTGCAATCCCATAAAAGCACCAATGGGAGTGGAAAGTTCTGCGGCTGATCTATTGACAATGCACACATTAAAGGAGACAGACGCAGCCAGATCATTTCCATAATGACCGATGCAACCTACCAAGAGCAGTGCAAATTAGCATCTGGTTTAAGACATGCGTTTTTGGGTGGTAAACACCAGTACATTGACTAGCGTAAACCTTAGTAAATCATATTGCATGATTCATTTAAAAACTCTCCTCCCATAAATTTTGCATCTGAAAGGAAAATTCATACTAATGCCTATGCAATAAGGTCAGCCACAAAAATGACTGTGTCCACGCCTTGTAAGCTGTAATATTTCACTGCACGTCTGTAGTAAATCCTGACAGTAGTTTTTTAACACCAAAAGAGGGTTTACACTGGCAGAAGCTGTTAGTAAATCTGACCCTAAGACAGGGGTCCCCAAACTTTTTTGTTGACAGAAACTCTTAGATGTAAAGTACACTGATGTTTTACATGATGTGTAATTTTTAAGAGTATACTCACACACACACACACACACACACACACACACACACAGAGAGCGCTATAATATATGATTGTGATTTGAAGGAAACAGTTGGGTCACACTTTACAAGAACCAACTAACATTACAATTTACAACATTGTCCCAAATGTATGTTAAACTCAGAAAACACTAATAAGCTGCATGTGTGTAAATGCTGCTCTTTACACTGAAATAAGCAGAGCAACAGACTTCATGAATTAAATCACACCCTTTAATTTAATGATCACAATTGCATAGATATATCAATATTTTGTGTGTGTGTGTGTGTGTGTGTATGTGTGTGTGTGTGTGTGTGTGTGTGAACTAGCCTATTCCTTTAAAAATATAGGGGGAAAAACCCTCAACAGAAGACATCAAAATAGCTATAGCCTGCGGAAAAATAAAGGCGCATATAAATGCATATGAATGTTTGGCATTGACATTTTGTGGGCAGCTCAGAGCTGACAGCTGGGCTTGTTGCTGATGATGCACTGGCCCAGATAGCTGGCAAACGCTGATGTGGACACGAAGCAGCTTTTCCAGAGTACGGCCAACAACACGGCCATAACTCTTCATGCTAAATGTGACTAATGAGATCATTGTTCCTCTTATATATATTTATATGCACTCAATTTATTGCAGAGAGAGAGAGAGTTACCTTCATCGAGTGCTACCTTAGTTCCCATGTCAATGCACTCACACACTTCGCCTACGATACTCCCCAGAGAACGCCCATGTCAGACAATAACAATAGCACTTTTAAACCTCTTCAGAAAATCCCTCTTCCACCCTCTTACCTTGAAGTCAGTCTCTCTGCATCGGCTTAAAGACCAAAGGCCTCATGTAGATGTTGTGTTCACACAAAACAGTCGACTGTACACATCAGAATTTGACTTCAAAATGTTTGCACACTCTTTTGGTTTAGCCGTTTAAGTGACAAACTAGTAAACTGAAGATAATCACACAAAAAAAAATTGTATTGCACTGTAAAAACAAACGCAAAGCTTCAAATTTAATTCTGTGTTACTTGCCATTCCTTGTAATTGTTTGTTACGATTACTAGAAATTTCTGAGTGAAAATTGTTTCAACATCATTTTTAGTATGAATTTAAGATAATCACTAGTCAAAAAATGTTAAAAGATTCATATTGCGCTTAAAAAAAATGAAAAAAGTTCCCCAATATTTTTTTCAATTAAATTTTTTTTTGTCAGTATATGAATTTGATAAAACACTAATAAAAGTGCTAAAAAAATAATAATATTACGCTGTAAAAAATTCTGAGTGAAAATTGTTTCTATTTTTATTTATTTTTATTTTTTTAATTTTATATAATTTTAAAACAACCCTCAAGAATCCTAATGGGAATTTTAAGGATTCTAATATAAGATCAAAATGACAAAATGACATTGTTCAGTGTGTTCAGTGTGAGTCCTATGTTTCTTCATTGGTTAAAGAGGTGGTTCACTGTTTTTTTTCTAGGCTTGATTGTGTTTATGGGGTGCAGTCTAACATGTGTTAATGCTTCGTTTTTAAAAAAACACATTATTTTTCACATAATTTACCTTTATTCCACACCGCTCTGTCCCTTCTCTGAGAAACGCGCTGATCATTTCCTGTTTTTATGAAACCCCGCCCTCAGAAATAGGCGATGGGCTCTGATTGGTTAAGCTAGCCCAGTGTGTTGTGATTGGCTAAACCACCTCTAGTGCGCGTCTAAAGCAGAGGATATTATTGAAGAGGATCGTGCAGAACCTGTGCAAGCACGGCTTTTAATGGTAGACCTTTGTTTTTTGTTGGTAGAGGGTTAAGAACCGCTGCTTTAGAACATTGATTTTGAAACTTGTGAATCCATTAGAATAGTTAGAAGACAGAATCGCGATTCATATATGAATAGATTTTTACGTGCACCTCTAGTTTTCTCTTCCTCTTCTCTAAAGCAGCGCAGCCTGGCCTCGCCCCCTTTGCTGCCTTTTTCCCGAGGGCGGAGTTTATCTGGGTTTGTGATGTCACGAACCCGGGAAGTAGCTCGTTGCAGTCCCTACCAGCCGTTTTTGTAGGCCAGAATTTTAAAAGACGATATCTCCGTTTGCATTGAACTTTCAGCTTCGTAACTTTGCAGATATTGTTTATGCTCAAACAGCAACATTACACACTAACTAACGTTAAAAAAGTGAAATCGCAATGAACCACCCCTTTTATATCAGTCTTGTTTGTTGTCCAGGCCAACCCATGTATGTTTTTAAGGACTTTGAAGTTGCAATGTTTTTGACTACCTGATGAATGGTCAAAACATTGTTTGTCTGCTATTAGAACACAGTTTGAGAGCTTTGAGTGCAGTCCTTTTGTTCTTCTGAAAGGCCTCCTTGGATGGTTTTGATCAGTGTTTTGGATGTGCACATGCCATTTCGTTTTGTAGGATTGCAATAAAACACAAAACAAAAAGTAGATCTTTTGGAACACATCTTTTATCTTTTAAAATAGGATAAAATGTTCCTTTAGGACATCAAAGAAATTGAATGTAGCAATATATTGTTTCGATATACAATACAAGCAGAGTCACGGTAAAGATACAGAATATTCTAAAGAATGTTTTTTCAGTCTTATTTCATTCTTAAAATATTCTTATTTGATTGGTTCCAAATTATGATAAAAAATCCAGCTGTCCTTTTCACATTCCATCAGGATTTTATTGGTTAGGGACGGTTAGGGACACTTCAAAAAGCACAAAATTCATCTGTCATATTCAAAAGGCAATTCTACAGCTACAGTTGTCGCTGGTTTTACTAATGAAATTGACTGCATGAGTTTGCTTTCATGCACAGAGAGCACTTTCATTTCACCATGTGGATGGAATGAATTTGGTCCTCAATTTTTCAATGAAAGGTGACTTGGGTACCACTCAGAAATGGGATGTTTACAGAAATCCAACAGAGCAAGGGAACGACAGACACAAGTAATGCTGAATATAGTAGAAACTTGATGGTTGAACTATTTGCATTTAGCCATATTTTTATGCATTGCAATTCCAAAACCCCAACAATGCTTTCCACTGTCATTTTAAAGCTTCGTCTTGAGTCTCAGTTGATGTTGCTTCAGCACTCATGAACCCGAAAACACCAATCAGACTGCTTAAAAAATTAGTACTTGTTGTGATTACCGATAGACTTTAAGACTGATTTAAACACCTGTGATTCAGTATTGTATGCATGAGCACAACGGACAGGTCTGTGATTGGTTACAATACATTTTTTAAAATAGAAACAGGGGTAGATCTAATCAACACTTTTAATAATTAATCACAGGAGCTGTAATCATGATTATGTAGTTGATGAATTGTACAGCTCTAATTTCAGTGAGACTGGTTTGAATTTAAGGAGATTTATAGAATGTGCAGTTCATCTTTCCTAATTGTGGTAGTGAAATGGTTTATGTTTGTCTGTCATATGCAAATAAATAGCACTTTATTTTCTATAAATCAACTAGGTACTTAATTTCGTATTGAGAAATTGGGTTCTTTAGCTAAATAAATGTGCAAAACATGTCGCAGAGAATCCAATTATTTAAGTTTCTTTCACAGCTGTGCAATGAATTGCAGTATCCGTGTTTTATAAAAAGGCCCCAGAAAAATCCAAGATGACAGGTACTATAACACTCTCAGAACGTGTCGCAGAGAATCCAATTATTTAAGTTTCTTTCACAGCTGTGCAATGAATTGCAGTATCCGTGTTTTAGAAAAATCCCAGATGACAGGTACTATAACACTCTCAGAACGGTCTAGTAAGGTTCTCTCAAAGTTATGAACACACGTTCTTCCAGTAGCATTCACAGCATGTCATTCAGTCATCTGGTCTTTAATAATGTTCTCAAAATATTAGCACAAAAATGTTGTTTATACATTATTCATAGAACTTTCATGTCATTTGAATGTCATTCAAAGTTATCTGGTCTTTAATAATAATGTTCTCAAAATATTTATACATCATTCATGGAATGTTTATTTTTTCTGAAATCTAACATTTTTTTTTTATGTTTCTACTTGTTTCAGAACATTCAGAGAACGTTTAACTGTTCCCATAATTTTTGCAAAATGATCAAATGGAATGTTCCCTTAATGTTCACACAACCAAGAAAAAAAATCTGGACGTTTTGAATGTTCAGAGAACATCAGAAATAATCTTTTCATAACTTAAATGTTCTTCCAGTAACGTTAATGTTGTCCAATGGTATCTGGTCTTTAATAATGTTCTCAAAATATTTATACATCATTCATTGAACTTTTTGTGTCTTTTCTGAAATGTTTTAGTTAGTTCAGTGTTCATCAAAAAATGAAATTTTCATAACTTGAGAATGTTAGAAAAAATATTCTAGGAAGTTTTTTGGTCACATTTTATTTTAAGGTCCAATGCTCACCATTAACAAACCATTAACTACGACTTTTGCCTCAATAAACTCCTGCTTTGCTGCTTATTAATAGTTAGTAAGGTAATTGTTAAGTTTAGATAGTGGGTAGGATTAGGGATGTAGAATATGATCATGCAGAATATGTGCTAAGTCAATATGTTAATAATAGGCATGCTAATAAGCAACAGGTTAATAGTGAGAATTGGTCCATTTACTAAAGCTAGAACAGCACAATCTTCAAACTATTGGATATTTGTATCAGCACTTTTCATCCATACGCATATATTCTCTCATTTCTGCACAAACTTTTGATATGCATGGAAACAAAGTGAAGTTTTATGCATGAGGCTCCAGGTCCAGAGAATCAAACCCTGCGTCGTTCCACCCACTAGCGCTTCCAGCATTTTCTCCTTCCAGATGAATCATTTCAGAAAAAAAAGACCTGCTGAGAAGGAGAGGAGCGCTCTGTCCCTCCCAGCAGTCCTAATTACCTCGCTTCTGGTCCTGAGAATGGATGGACTAGTGTCTGAACTCGATATTACTTCTTCTACCCCTTTCCCCTCGCTACCGTCTTTCATTCACACCATCTCGCCCGAATTCGACGACACTCTTGTAAGCGCGGCGCCGGGTACAGAGCCTCTATTTTAAGCTTTTTAAGAAGAGTGTCTTTTTCAGCTGTGCAACAAATTACGTGCCTCTGTGTGGGTTGGAGTTGTACCCATGGGGAGGATAGGACTAATATGGGTGGGCTGAATTTGGTAAAGAAGTATTAACGAGATTTGTCCTAATTTAGAGCATCGTAAGCATCAGTGGGAGAAGCTCAGATCTCCTCTGGGAATAAAGCATCTCTATAACCGGAATCCATGGAATGGAAGCCTATAAAGACATTAGCAGTCTTGAAGGGCGTTAAATAACTTCCCTGCATATTTATGAGCCGATGGTGTCGTACAGGGTGATTGACGTCTAAATTCCCCGGCACAGACATTACAAGTGCATTTAGTATTATGTCACCGTCATGTCAGCCTGTCAAATACAGACGTCATGTGTCAGAATTGACTTGTGTAGTGTACATCAAAAGATTGTAAACGTCAAAAAGTAACTCAAAGCTAAAAGAAACCATGGGGATGTTCAGAATGGCACAGTTGCACACACTTTAAAAAAAGTGCAATTGTTATCTTAAAGGAACACTCCACTATTTTTGAAAATAGGCTCATTTTCCAACTCCCCTAGAGTTAAACAGTTGAGTTTTACCGTTTTCGAATCCATTCAGCCGATCTCCGGGTCTGGCGGTAACACTTTTAGCTGTAGCTTAGCATAGATCATTGAATCTGATTAGACCGTTAGCATCTCGCTCAAAAATGTTTTAGTTTTTTTTTTCCTATTTCCTGTTTTTTCTATATTTTTCCTATTTAAAACTTGACCCTTCTGTAGTTACATCCATTTGCAGAAACAAACAAAAAAAATATTATAAAAAATGATAAATAATGTTAAATTAAATATCTATAATTATTAGTTTTAAAAAAACATTAAATTATAATAAATATATGAATAAAACATTTTTAAATTATATATAAAAATAATTTATAATTATATATAAATATATAAAATAGGTTTGAAATGATAAATTGCATTAAACAACAATGACAACAATGCAACAACACTGATATTTTATATTACTGCATATTTTTGCATATACTATTAGTAAATAAAATGCAGTATACTACACAGGTTTATTATAGTTAACTAAAACTAAACTAAACTTAACCTAAACAAATAAATAAATAAAACATTTGCATTTCTTGAAATAAAATAAACATGAACTTAAATTGTATATATATATATATATATATATATAAAAGAAAATATTTTATTTCAGCTATAATTGCCAAGACAACATTTCCCATTTTCATTTATTTTAACTTGATGTACTACATGTACTATGGTAAAACTCAACTGTTTAACTCTAGGGGAGTTGGAAAATGAGCCTATTTTCAAAAATAGTGGAGTGTTCCTTTAAAAGAGCTATTTGTACCCAATTGAATCCATAAAATATTTTGTTGGTATAAATGAATGTGTTTAAGTTGATTCAGTGATGTTACATAATATTTTGACTTGAATGAAAACTGTTCTAGATGTTAACCACCATTCAATATGCAGCATGCACACTGTGATTTTCTGCATACATGGGATACACAAATGACCTATAAAAGAAAATATTTTATTTCAGCTATAATTGCCAAGACAACATTTCCCATTTTCATTTATTTTAACTTGATGTACTACATGTACTTAATGTACTAATAATTTCAGATTTTTAAAAATATTTACAATTATTTAATTCAAAAACTAAAACTAATGAAAAAGACAAAAACACAAAACAGAATGAATAAACTTTTTTTTTAATTACAGAAAAAAAAACTAATTCAAAATATTAATTAAAACTCTAATTGTATCTCAATTATATTACAATATAACTGTTCCTACATGCTGTACAGCATGCAACCTATAGTATTACATTCTGAACACGGCCAATGAGACAATCCAAGTAAAGTAAGAATGTAAACGGAGCGTTACAAATAAGGACAGGATGAGATTTCTGAGAGGATGAGCAGATAATGAAAGAGTTTCCTGGAGCCGATGGAGTGTGGATGTGATATGGCTGTACCGGGCGAAGCTTCACAGAATTGGCCGATGTCTGGAAGATGGAATGTGGATCACGACGTGAGACTGGAAAGGGTGGAGTGAGACTGTCAGACTGTGAGAGACACTGGACATTGTAATTACGGTTTAGGAAGACACCTCTGCGAGGCCAACCGATAACTCAGCTGCATCGCTGTTGTGTTATTGAGAATAGCGATGCACAATGATTGCGCTTTACATCGCAAAGGTAGATGCATGGTTTGTTTTATCTAGTCGTCTCTAGAGTTTCAGAAGAGATGTCAATAATGTCTCAAACTGTGCTTATATTTACCAAGGCTGCAAAGTCGGTGATTTCAATATGACTCCATTTCTGAAATATGTCCATCAAATTATTCTAAAATCAAATGAATAAACAAATACGAGTTGTTATCGACATTACTGTATGTTCAACATTACACAACATTCTTTCCTGTCTTTATAATATTATGTTATTGAATTTGAGGTTATGTTTGGAATAGCAAACTAATGTACCACTTTTAAAATTTCTGCATTCTATACTATATAATTTGGAAAATTAGGGTTGTTAATGTTTTTGAAGGAAATCTCTGCTGCTTACCCAGGCTGCATTTATTTGATTAAAAATACAGTAAAAACAGTAATATTTTGAAATATTTGTACAATTTAAAATAACTGTTGTCTATGTCCTACGTCACTTCCTTCCATCTCTGCTCCAGTCACATCCTAGTGTCGCCAACCGCCCTCGTCGTCTACTTCACTTTGTCAGGCAGTTCCTATTTAAGAGATTTCTTGATTGCGAACAGGTGTGGCAGTAATCAGGCCTGGGTGTGGCTAGAGAAATTGAACTCAGGTGTGATAAACCACAGTTTTAACAGGGGGGCAAACACTTCTTCACACAGGGCCATGTATTTTTGGATTTTGTTTTCCCTTAATAATAAAAACCTTCATTTAAAAACTGCATGTTGTGTTCACTTGTGTTATCTTTTACTAATATTTAAATTTGTTTGATGATCTGAAACATTAAAGTGTGACAAACATGCACAAAAATAAGAAATCAGGAAGGGGGCCAACACTTTTTCACACCACTGTATTAGAATGATTTCTGAAGGATCACGTGAGACTGAAGACTGGATTAATGATGCTGAAAATTTGCATCACAGGGAAAAAAAATATATATATATATATATTCAAATAGAAAACGGTTACTTGAAATTTTAATAATTTTTGCACAATATTACTGTTTTTACTAGATTTCTGATCCAATAAAATAAATGTAGCCTTGTTGAGCAGAAGAGGCTTCTTTCAAAGACATGACAAAACCTTAATGATTCCACACTTGAGAAGTTAAGCAGTTTGTACAGGACATTAATTGAAAATAAGAACTGCATGTATTTCTAAGATGATATATCATTTATATATAAATGCATGCACTTTACAGTTTATACAATGTACAAAATTGCCATTGCATTACGAACATTTGGATTTGCATTTGGTTTCTTGGCATGAATGCATTGTTTGCATGCGTGAGTACCGCCACAACGTCTGATTAGCGGTAATCTGTAAACTGTGTATGCGAACGCTCACATTTATCTGTAGATTTACGATTGTATTTACAACACAGCCTGAATTGAGGACAAGTGCCTGGCGGACAAGATTTACACCGTTTTCTGCTGATACCGTGACTCGCTCGGCCCTGTTTGATCAGCCTGTGCAACCCGACCGGTTTCAGCCATGCTAAAGCAATGCAAGCAACGCCTCCTGTTTAATTCTCAACCCTCTTTTGCTGGAGTCATGTCCGTGACTCGGTGGCCGGTTATCTGGCCTGATTTGTAAACTCTGCGATCTGTTTCTGTTACAAACTTTGCTGCTTTGAAATGGAAATCTGCAAATCTGTTCACGTCACTCTTATCTGATGGAAAGGAGCATTCATTTGCACTTGAAAGGATTTTTTGATTTCAAGGTTGTAAACAGTGTGTGTGAGTATGTGTGTATGTGAGGACAGAGGTGTGTGTCCCCCGGCTGAGTAAAGGCATGAAAATGCCAAGTGCACCCATGGGGACGCCCCTGCCCACACTAAATACAAGCCCTTAGAGGAACAACCTTTCTTTCAGATGCATCTTTATTTATTCCTTTCTGCAACTTACAGTACAGAACAACCAGATTTACTAACAGCCAGCGCAAGAACTACCAATGCTGGGCAGTGGCTGATTACATGTAATCTGGATTACGTAAAAATTAAGTACTTTTGTCAGTGTTTAATTCACTTCATGTTGCAGTGAATAGAATATATTTTCATATAAATAAACTTCTCTGAAATACACATATGCGTTTCTCCCGAATTCATGTATGCTGTTGGCAGAAAGGATCGTCCCTGCGCTCTAACACTTTGATCACCGTCCATATCTTACGAGCATTTATATGATCTCTCACTTGTGAGAGGCTTTGTGCTGAGAGCAGTGAAACTCTGAGGTTTAATGGGATATGTATGAAATACGGGAGTACATGTCGTCCCTGCTTGGGTAATGGCTTATAGTGTTATTGCTCACCTTCATGGTTTTCTAATGACTGAGGCTCTAAGCGCTCTGAGCCCTGGAGAATATTTGGGAAGGAAGATCCAGTGTGTGGAAAGCAAGCAAAGATTCTGGCTGAGTGCAGACGGGAGAAAGTGTACAACAATCAAAATCAACATTATATCACAAGCAACTTACAAATACGTCTCTTCAGTGATTCTGTGTTCATGTTTGTGACTGTATAGCTATCAGAGGTTATTTCATTCTGAATCTTTCCCCTACAGTGAAAAAACAACAACTTTACTTTAGATATTCTTCTTCTCTGCAGTCAGCAACAGACGGGCTCATAGGCGACATAAAGCGCTGCTCTGCACGCAGCTGTCACAGACCTGCACTTCATTTCTCTCTCATCCAAAAACTCTCTGTTCCACTGGAATCAGAATAAAGCTACTGAAAACACCACTGTTACTGACAAACAGATGCTGCTTGGTTGTCAGTCGAGCAAGATTTGAACCTCTCGCACTAGAAATGTTCCTCTGAGCCACATTAGCTCACGCTGAAGACTGAAGTGATAGTGAAGTGATGGTAAAGACTTACACTGATTCAAAAGATTTCTATTTTGAATAAATGCTGTTCTTTTGAACTTTTTATTCATCAAAGAATCCTTTTTATTCATCAAAGAATCCTGAAAAAAAGATCACGGGTTCCAAAAAAAATAAAAGATAATTCATCATAACTGTTTCTGAAGTTGATAATAAATCAGCATGTTAGAATGATTTCTGAAGGATCGTGAGACACTTAAGACAGGAGTAATAATAAATTAGGAATAAATTGTATTCTAAAGTATATTAAAAAAATATATAAAAATATATAATATTTCACAATATTACAGTTTTACTGTATTTTTGATCAAATAAATGCAGCCTTGGTAAGCATAAGAGACATTAAAAATCTATACATATATAACACAAAAAAATTGTATTGTGAATATTTTATCTCTCCAGGATTCTCTAGCAATGCAAGGATCTGATCTCAAAAGGAGTCTCTTTCTCTCTTTGGCAGCACTGAAATATTTCTGCGCGTCACTGCTGAGCACAAACTCTCTTTACAATTATATTTACCAGCGTGTGCAATCTGAGGTTTGCTGTGGCGTAAGCAAAACATCAGAAGTTCCAGTTGAAATGTCAGCACTCAAGAGTTTATATGGAAGCACTGAACAGGACGCTGTGTAGTCGACAGCCCTGTGTTTCATCTGGCAACTAGCAGTCAATTTATTTGAAACAGATGAACACAATAATAGTCAGAAATGCATCTGATTAAAAGTATGACAGCAATTTCTGTCAAAGGTTACAAAGTCCTGATTATTTCACAAATATAAAATAGCAGTTTTGATCAAAAATGCCAAAAACGTCTAGTGTACTTGTCAGTAAACTAGTAAGTGCCAAGTAGACTTTGTAAGTGCCTCAAACAAAACCTGAAAAGCTCTGAAAATCCCACTAGCTTAGCAACTTTGGCAAACCCAGTTATTAATTTTTCCTCAAAAGCACATTTAAAATAACTCTGTAGCTTTTAAATAGTTTTATTTTAGTGTCAGATGCTATTATACTTTTTATTCATATTTTCAAATCGTTTGAAGCATATATTTTCCATTTATCCATTTTAATTTGAAAGTTGTTTACTTTTGGAGTGTGTCTGTCCATCCTTTCTATTTGTTTATAAATATAGTATATATAATATAAAGGAAATACATACAATGATAAAATAAAATGTACAAATGTGACCCTGGACCACAAAACCAGTCGCTGGGGTATATTTGTAGCAATAGCCAAAAATATATTGTATGGGTCAAAATTATTGATTTTTCTTTTATGCCAAAAATCATTAGCATATTAAGTAAAGATCAAGTTTTTCAGTTTAAGTTATAGTATATCAATTTCAACTACTGAAAAAAACATAAGTTGATTTTTAAAAATATTTTATTTCAATCAATGTTTATTTCAAGTAACGATTTGTATATGCATTTCGGTTTATTTAACTGGAGTAACCCTGCTTTTAAACATGACTTAAACAACTTATACGTAACTCCCGGAAAACTGATTTTGTAAATTTTATGAGTGCATTCCAGTTTTGTTTGCAAAATTCATCAGAAAATCAGTGGCAGTCCATGCTTGTGCCAGTATGACACAATCTCCATCACTATGCATTGATTGTGGATCTGGAAGCTTCTTACATGAAATGATCCCTCCATCAACCCTGTTTCACCTGCAGATTCATATTCACATGCAATACTGTGACCTCAATAAAAAACATGCCAACAGTAG
Organism: Sinocyclocheilus rhinocerous; assembly: GCF_001515625.1. NCBI lineage: Eukaryota > Metazoa > Chordata > Actinopteri > Cypriniformes > Cyprinidae > Sinocyclocheilus > Sinocyclocheilus rhinocerous. The sequence goes on along the minus strand of NW_015660499.1, from coordinate 1,363,647 downwards.
ACTTTCCCCCATCAAACTAACCCCACACTGATTAAACGCACTCCTGCACAATGCTTGTGATTCATACAGAGACCAAGTATGACTACAGGATAGGCAGCATCTCAATACTCGCCATGACTTCCATGTCAATTTCACGCACACTACCTGAACATTACGCCACGCCACTGTGCTTTTCTGTCCTAGCAGACTGAGTCAGGAAATGAGACACTTGTTCCACAGACACTGCAGTAAAACTGAGCCTCTTGTGTTTGCGGAGCAGGTTAATGTGTTCTGGCTTGATAGACCTCCACACAGGTTTATGTAAATATGGCTTTTCCAATAAAATCACACAGGTTTTCCCCCGGGCTGAAAGTAATGAAGTCTCCGCACTTGTGTTATACTGGTCATCTTGTTTCTAGGAGCTGATTGAATTGTGGAGGTACTCGGCTAAAAGCGACCGCAGCGTTTTACTGTCAGTGCATGTTTATGCATGTTTAAGCACTCTGAAATAAATCTAAATTGGTTGAACGAGAAGCTAAAAGGGTCGGACTGGGTGTGCGTATGATGGAGAAGAAGCAAAACAACACTGAAGGTCTCTTTTTTGCACAAATGAGTATCATTTTGAATAATAAAATTCTCACCCTAAAGGCTGATAAAATTACTTTTCCACGCAAAGAAATAATCTCCTAATGGCCTTCAATTAGATGAGTGAATTTGCAAAGATATGAATCATATATCATCCCAAAATACAATTTTGTAAAAGAAAATAAATAAATTTTAATACAGATTTTGCATTACGAGATTATATTCATAATTTAGCACATTTAAACTCCTCTACACAATTCTAAGTAGAGAACTATAATATGAAATGTTATCGTTTTTTCCCCACATTACAATAATGAGAATTAGAGGGGAACTTAAAGTATATCTTAAAGAAATAGTTCACCCAAAAAAGATTTTCTGAAAAAGTACTCACCCTCAGGCCATCCAAGATATAAATGAGTTTGTTTCTTCATAACAGATTATAGGAGAAATGTAGCATTACGTCACTTGCTCACCAATGGGTCCTCTGCAGTGAATGGGTGCCGTCAGAATGAGAGTCCAAACAGCTGATAAAAACATCACGATAATCCACAAGTAATCCACACCACTCCAGTCCATCAGTTAACATCTTGAGAAGCCAAAAGCTGTGTGTTTGTAAGAAACAAATCAATTATTAAAGCAATTAAAATTGAAACGGTTGTTTTTCGCCAAAATACAAGTCCATAATCAATAAAAACCCATGCCCTGTTGTTCTCTCACATTAAAATACACCGGCATAATTGTTTAGAATTTTTTAGTTCTGTTTTGGCTTGAAAACGATGCTTGATTTGTGCATATTTCTGAGATGACGTTTTCACTGGAGAAACCAATATTATGGACAGAGAACTGTCGAAAGGAATGGATTAAAGTTAAAATGCTTAAAAATTGCTTTGTTTCTTACAAGCATACAGCTTTTGGCTTCTGAAAATGTTAATTGATGGGCTGGAGTGGGATTATTTGTGTATTATTGGGATGTTTTTATCAGCTGTTTGGACTCTCATTCTGACGGCACCCATTCACTGCAGAGCATCCATTAGCGAGCAAGTGATTAAATACTACATTTCTTCTATAATCTGTTTCCTTCCATGAAGAAACAAACTCATTTTCATCTTGGATGGCCTTTGGGTGAGTAAACTTATATCATTTTAATGTTATATAATCTTTAATCATATATTTTGGAGTGAAATACGACCCGACATTTCTTCATGAGATGCATCATAACATAATGAATTGATATACTCTTGTTTTGTTTTCTCAAACCAGCTCATTAAGTAAAAGCAAACACTGCGGATATTGTTTGTTGAACATCATCAAGATTACATGCATATATACTGTATCTGTTAGCACCACTTTTAAACTCTACACACACACCTGAAGGTTTGAGTCCTACTTCAAATGAGTTATTCTTCATAATAATGTTTCTTCAGTGATCACAAACAGGACGTGCGCACAGGAGCATCTGTGCGAGCAGATGTTTGTCTATCACAGTCCAACATCTTTGATCAGATTTTTTAATTTGTAACTGAGTAGTGATAACTTTGTATGTGTGCTCACGATTCATCAGCCCGAGGAAAATGTTCAGTGCTTGGTTAGCTTGTACATTTGGTTGCCATAAACCATCATAATGTAGTGTAATTTAACTTTCACTTGACTTATGCTTCATATTCCACTTGATATTTGATTCACAACTAATTTTGCTTGAGGGAACACGTTTCATATTGGATATCAAATGGCAACTACAACCTAATCAGAATTGCAATAACATACAAAATATGGGCTTTGGTTCATCATGTGACTTTCTCATCACCACCTGCATTTGGTGGTTATCAGTGTATTACAAAGGTACAAAACAGATTTCAGTACTTCAATAAGGTTGGTATATTAACATTATATCAGTTAATGAAATTACGTTATTTAACTGTAAATTTAAGTTAAAACCATAAAACCTAAAACGTTGCTACCGTATTTTTTACGGTAAAATTCTGGCAACCACAGCTGCCGTTTTTTTTACCGTAAATTTTACGGAATTTTTTTTATAGTGTACAAACCACCATGACACAGTGTAATTGAACTCTCACCTGACTTATGCTTCATATTCCTCTTGATATCTGATTCTCAACTCATTTTGCTTCAAGTTTTTAATTTTGCTTCATGATGGATATTCAAACTCTATCAGAACAGCAATAACATATGAAGAGACATAAATAAAAGTTATTTAGCAGATATATTTTACAGATGTCAATAAATCTTTTTTAATGATAAAAAACTGAACTGATATAGATGGAGGAAGGCAAAGACAGAATGAGAGAGAGATTTCATTGGTTATACTGTAAAGGACTGAGGTTGTGTTTTATGAGGAGGTCTCTCAGCATTCACTGCCCTATTAGCCAATAAACGCACAAGAAATAAATCCCCTGGGTCAAATCCGTCATTCTCCTTATACATTTTCCTCCCTTCAATCTCAGTACCGCAATTAAATGGTCAATAGGTCACAAAATGACCCCAATTACCCAGAATGAGTTTCCATATAGTGTTGGAAATTGACTCCATATATGATTGTGTGAAAAAATAGGCTGTATAGTCTTGAGTGTGTATACGTGAGCGCAGTGATATTTTAGTATCATTCACATACTTATTTATATACAGTATATATTATGTGTACATTTTTATACTACCTTTATACAAATATTATATTATTTATTAATATTTTGCATAAGCTTTTATTTTCTATTTTCATTTTAGTTTACGTTTTAATCATTTTGTTATGTGCTTTTATCATTTGTATTATTATTCTCTTATTTCTATTATCTTTATTTTATTTTCATTTTTAGTTTTGGTAATTTTAGTCAACTTAAACCTTTTATTATTTGTTATATTATTGTTAATGTTTTTTTAGTTAACATCTAATATTTACATTTTATTTCGACTTTATTTTAATTAATGCAATGTACTTCTAATAGTTTTAATTTGGGTCTTAGTTAAAAATGCTCCCAATTAACCAGTATAAGTTTCCATATAATGTCAGAAACTCTCACTGAGCATGTAAATAAATAGTGTAGATATGTGAGTATGTGTGAAGTGTTAATAATTTTTTTATACTTACACCCAAATATAAACTTATTTATTATTTCATAACTTTTTTATTTTTACTTATTAACATTTTGAATTCACTTCAATTTTTATATTTTCAGTTTTCATTTTAATTTCAGTTTGTTTTAGTAGTTTTGTCATTTCAGTTTTTTATATTTCTATTTAGCTTTCATTTATTTTTTTATTTCAGCTTTTAAGTTTTGGTATTTTTATTGCTTCAACATAAACGTATTTTATTTAAACTTTTCTCATTTTCACTCACATTTTTCATCTAATTTTTATATTTTATTTCAGCCAAAAATTAACTTAACTTATTTTTAATATTTTTAGTTTTAGTTAAAGCACCCCCAATTAACCAGAATGAGTTCCCATATAGTGTTGGAAGTAATTTTGTTGTGTGCTTTTGTAATTTAATTTTTTTTTATATATATTTCTATTTAGCTTTCATTTTTATCTAATACTTGCACTGTATTTTATCTCAGCTTTATTTAAATTAACAAAAAAATATTTTTGTTTCATTTTGAATTTTAGTTAACAATAACACACTGCATGAGCACATGCAGTAACTTCTGCATCCCAGCTACAGTACGATGAATTCAGCATTAGTTTGTGCCGTGATAAGATGACCCTGTTGTGCTGATGACTTTGACCTCAGGCTAAATAAAGCCCATCTGTAACATCAGAGAGAAGCTTATATACACACACACACTCACATTTGTCCTGCCCTGCTCTCTGTACTTTATGGTCCAAAACAACTCTCTCCTCAGACGAACGATCCACCCTCAAGCGTGAGGAACAGTGCCATGGAGACTCAGCCGTATATCTGGGCATTCTCCGTTTCTTACACTGCAATGTTTTCACACACACACACACACACACACACACACACACACACGCAGCAGGTGTGGAAGGCCAAGATAGAGGATGTATCCGGTGAAGTGGAAGAGCAGGGCAGACACGTTCACCAGCCGTGTGAAAGATAAGAGGAAAGAGAATTACGCTTCAACAACAGCCTTTACATTAATAGCCGTCCCTTTCTTTGAATCTCGTGCATTTGCTGCTGTTTGTTTATTTGTTTGGATTTGTGTTGGCTTGTGCAGCGGTGCATCCTGACAGCTTAGCTTTTGCATGTTGATGAAACTCACGGGTGCGAGCGTGTGAGTGTGTATCAAGCCAGCGGACGTTGGGGAGTTATTGAGTGATGGCCGCTGGAGCAGAAGAGGCCAGTTGATGGATTTCCTCTAAAAGAAACTTCCAGAAAGAGCCGGTCGGTGGCCTGCGTGCTCATACAGAGACCGACGCAAAACACAAACACACATTGCAGGGTGGTGAACCGTTCAGAAATGAACTGAGAATGTATTTCGAATTCGAATTAAATTCCTTAATTTGATGTTAGGTACAGTAGCAAACAGGACATAAAATTGCAATGTAGAAATAAACTGAATTTAAATCCAAAGAATATATAATATTCATAATTTTTTAAGTAGAAAAGATAAACTTAACACAAATTTTGAACTGCTGAAAGTTTTGAAAACTCTTGAGGTTTGAACGTTTATAGGTTGATAGCTAGCTAATTCAAAATATTAATAAATACTATATACAGACAGACAGACAGACAGATAGATAGATAGATAGATAGATAGATAGATGCATACCAGAAAAAAAAATTTAAGCTAAATATAAATATTTAAAAAAATAAATATAAATATATAAAAAAAAGAAAAAGTAAAATTGAAAAAAATAAATAAATAAATACTTAAACTACCCTAGTAAAAACGTAATATATTTAAAATAAATTTATTTCATACTAAGTATAGTTCAAATCTGTTAACGATACTGACATAACATTTACTGACATATCATATATAAAAATTATAATTAAACTTTATTTGGAGTGCTACTTGTGCACAATGCACATTTCTAAACATTAAGCCTAAAATGTGTTTAATGTCACTATTGATGAGGATTGTATGAACTTAGAATAATATTGGTCTTTAAATGCAAGATATTTAAAGTGTACCTAAAGCATACTTGCAATAGTTCTCTTTTAGTACATTCAAGTATGCTTTAGTATATCTTTAGCTGGACTTCAGCACTACTTCTGCACAATTAAAGTGCATTAATGACTAAATTAGTTCCAATTTAGCAGACTTTAAGTATACCAGTTTAGTATACTAAAAGTACAATTGCAACGTATTTTTGTTAAGTACATAAATATGTAAAGGTATTTGTAGTATACTTAGCCTGAAATAAATGTATTTCGAATACATTTTAGTATGTTTATTTTAGACTAAGGTAAAATTAAAATGACATTAATTTAAAATATTAATAAATACTATAATAGAATAAATATTACTAAAATAATTTAGTAGACTTACAGACAGACAGACAGACAGACTGACAGATGCTGTAACTACACATTCTGGAAAAAAGCATGTTTCTCCACTGAAAGCCATTTAATTGCAGCATTGAGAAAAATGTGCGGGGAGATGTATTGTGCAAATGTTCCTGTTCTTTATAAATACGGCTTCCTGTTCAGCTCAGGATCATATTTTTAAGATTTATTTCACATTTATGCTTCGAGCAGATGCTTTCTACCCGAAGCAACTAGCAAGAAAGTGTGCGTATTATGTAAGTGGCAATTACCAGGATAGGTAGCTGAGAGTAGAACTCAAGTTAAGCCGAGGTTAAGCCCTCAAGAGCCGAGAAAACACCTCACAGATAATAACGATATGGCAAAAAGAGCAAGATTACTTCAGTATAACGACAGGCTTGATTATTATTGAGAGATTATTTTTCTGAACATACGGCTGCACAAAAGTAGTGTCCTGAGGTTATAATGACACACAAAATGATTCATGCTGTCTTCAGGTCTTTCTCTCTTTCTCTATCTCACTCTCTCTCTCTATCATATGCACACACATGCACACAAACACACACATGCACAAAAAGATGGTTTTATTGCTTTGAGCAGATGCTTTCTACCCGAAGCAACTAGCAAGAAAGTGTGTGTATTATGTAAGTGGCAATTACCAGGATAGGTAGCTGAGAGTAGAACTCAAGTTAAGCCGAGGTTAAGCCCTCAAGAGCCGAGAAAACACCTCACAGATAATAACGATATGGCAAAAAGAGCAAGATTACTTCAGTATAACGACAGGCTTGATTATTATTGAGAGATTATTTTTCTGAACATACGGCTGCACAAAAGTAGTGTCCTGAGGTTATAATGACACACAAAATGATTCATGCTGTCTTCAGGTCTTTCTCTCTTTCTCTATCTCACTCTCTCTCTCTATCATATGCACACACATGCACACAAACACACACATGCACAAAAAGATGGTTTTATGGCTTCGGGCTCGGTGTTAGTCGGTTGCGGTAGAGGGATTAATTGAAGCTTTACTGCAGCGTGTGTGTGTGTGTGTGTGAGACTTTATCAGGGTGGTTGGGATTTGGTACTGCTGACACCTGTATTGATCAGTCAGTGTAATCAGGATCAAAGTGTGATATGCCCATAATCCCCTCATAGAGACACACACTCACACTCACACACACACACACACACACATGCTCTCTGTATACTGATGCAACCCAGTAGGCCCTGCTGCAAAACTAGACTGCTACATCAAATGCATGCACCGTCACAACTTATATATAATGGGAGGAATCTAGATTTGGCCAGCTGCATTATGCGCACGTATGCATGCACAGCAGCAACAAAACAATATTTAAATCCCATTAGCTGTCTACAATGCAAGCATGCATCCAACATTGTTTGTTATACTGGGAATGATTTAGCTTTGTTGCTTTGTGTTGTTTGGGTTTAAAGTAGAGCATGCAACAAAACTAATTTGCTCCCATTATAGTCACAAAGTGAGACTTTATTGTATATTAAGGGAAGGCTCTATTGTAAGATGTACTGAATTTGTCATGTCAAAACTATATTGCAACCATCATAATCAACAAAGCACTGCAAGTGTGCGCCATTACAACTTTGTGGTATATAAAGGGAGAAACCTGCATTTTGCAAGCTGCTTTGTGCGCATGCAAACGTGCACAGCAACAAAACTATATTTAAATCCTACAAGCATGCAACTTTGTTGTTTATAATGAAAGTGATTTAGCTTTGTTGCATGCAACAAATCTAGTTTTCTCACATTATAGCCACAAAGTGAGACTTTATTGTTTATTATGGGAAGAATCTACTCTAGTTTTGGCACATTGTGATCTTGTATATAAAGTAGATATTGCAACTTGTCCTGAATTGAGGTGCAAAAGCCTTTGTTATTACAAAACTACATTACAAGAAAGCTACAGTACATTGCAAGTGTGCAACATCACAGCTTTGTGGTATATAATTTGAGATTTGGAATGCTGTGTTGTGCTCAAGCAACAAAGCTAAAATTAAATCTCATTAGCTGTCCAAAATGCAAACATGTGATGTTGATTATACTGGGAATGATTTAGCTTTGTTGTTGGGTTTAAAGTAGGGCATGCAAGCATGGATCAAAACCAGACGGCAGCCACTATAGTCAACAAAACTGTCTATACTGCAAGCATGCAACGTTGTTTATAAGGAGTTATTTACCTTTGTTGGATTTTGTTGGTCATTCAAGTTCAGTTCAGTTTCTTTGAATTTGCCAAAACCCATTTTAGCCACAAAGTAAGACTTTATTGTTTATTATGGGAAGGATCTACTGTAGTTTTGGCACACTGCAATATTGCAAGCTTAAAATAGATGTTGCAACTTGTCCTGAATTGCGGTACAAAAGCATTTGTCATTACAAAATTAAATTGCAACCATTATAATCAACAAAACAGTACATTGCATGCATGCATGCACCATCACACCTTTGTAGTATGTAATGGAAGAAATCTAGATTGGCATGCTGTGTTGTGTGCATGCAAGCATGCAAAGCAACAAAACAATATTTAAATTTAAATAGCTGTTTACAATGCAAGCATCCAATCAATTTTGTTGGTTATAATGGGAATGATTTAGCTATGGTGCACTGCATTGTTAGGCTTTAAGTTAGATTGGGTGTTATAACTCAAATGATATTAGTTGCAAGAAAGCATGCAACAAAACAAGATTGCAGCCATTATAGTCAACAAAACTCTCTGCAAGCATGCAAATTTGTTGTTTGTAATGACAGTGATTTAGCTTTGCTGCATTTGTCGGTCATGCAATTAAAGCAAGTACGCATGCAAAAAAACTTGTTTGTTTCTATTATAATCACAAAGTGAGATTGGGAAGCATCTACTGTAGTTTCGAAACATTATCTTGTGCCCAAAATAGCTGTTGCAACTTGTCCTGAATTGTGGTACAAAAACTTGATTTAGATTGCAACCATTATAATCAACAAAGCTACGGTTCATTGCAAGTCAACTTCATTGTTTGTAAAATAAGTGCTCTAGTTTTGTCACATTGCATCACTCAAAGTAGATTTTAAAGCTCAGTAGTTGCCCTGCATTGTGGCTTGCAACGACCCGACACAACAAAATCAGACCTTTCCCATTATAGTCAACAAAGCTATCTACTGCAAGTGCATTATGTCACAACATCAGTTTATTACGGGAGTGATGTGTTGCTCATGTTCAAAGTAGACAGAGTTTATTTGCAAGAAGCGAGCATGCGACAAATCTTTATTGCTTTCATTAGCAATAAATTAAATTTATTTAATTTATTTAAAAATTAATCCCCTTCTGATTTCTCAGAAAACATGACTTCATATCTGAAGTCAATGCCATTTTGCTACTCAAATAATTGCATCTTGTTTTAAACTGTTTAGGTATTTATATTTGAAAACGAGACAAAAATACTGTGTCAGAAAATAGAGCAGCATAAAACAAGCATGTTTAAACTTTCTCTACCCATATTCAACAAACATGAACCAGCAGATTTCAGATGCATGTGTTTGATTGCATCATCCAATCAGACAAATTATGCAAATGATTTTTAGATGCAAGCATAACTTTACGTGTAGTGATTAGCCACAGCGGATGCAGAGGAAGTCAAGAGAGTGAAAGACGGAGATGAGATGTGAAACACAGGTTCTCACTCGCCTGACGATGCCCTCCAATAAAAAATGAGTATGTTGCTAAATTGTGCGGTGAGGAAGAGCAGTCGTGGTTTTATGACTGTGCTTTATACCTCGGCTAAGCACTCAGATTGCTTGGCTACTATCTATCTGTAGGCCGTCTATTTGTCGTTTAAAATAAGGGAAAGAAAGAGAGAGGAGGCGTAAATGTGATAATGCATTGCATATATGGCATATAGTACAAATAATTATAAATATAATTCATATCTTAATTTATCTTTTCGTGAAAGTGTTGTACAATTTGCTAATGTAAACACTAAATCTAGTGCATTGTTTCAAAGTCACATTGATGTCACTATCTTTATCTTTTTATTCTTGGGTGTTATAGCTTGGATGAGCTGAATTACAAACACAAGTGTGTGCTGAGATAAAGCTGGATCACTCCCATTACAGAAAACAAAGTTGTCTACACTGCAAAAATGCAATGTTATAATTTGGTTGTTTGTAAAGGGAGTGATTTAGCTTAATAGGAGCACAAAATATCCGGTTCATTGAATATCTTGGTGAAATTATTAAAGTAAAATGTTGACTTAAAATATTGTTTTACCCCACTTATGTTTAATGCATTTGGCAGACGTTTTATCCAAAGTGATTTGCATTGCATTAAAGATATACACTACCGGTCAGAAATTTGGAATACTTAAGATTTTCTTAATGTTTTGAAACGAAGTCTCTTCTGCTCACCAAGGCTTAACTTATTTGATCAAAACTATTGTAAATATTATTATAATTTAAAATACTTATTTTCTATTTGAATATATTTAATGCAAATTAGTCCTGTGATGCAAAGCAAAACTTTTAGCATTTTCTTCAGAAATCATTCCAATATGCTGATTTGCTGCTTAAATATCAATAAAGGTTCTTATTATTAGTGGTCTGCTGCTTCCTATTTTTGTGGAAAATGTGATACATTTGTTTTCAGGATTCTTTAATGAACAGAAGGTTTAAAAGAACAGCATTTATTTGCATTAGAATCTTTTGAAACATTATAAATGTCTTAAATGTCACTTTTGATTAATTTAATGCATGCAGGCTTGCTGAAAAAAGTATTAATTTCTTCTCTTTTTTTTCCCAAAATTGATTATAATCGAGTTTCTTGAGCATCGAATCAGCATATTAGAATGATTTCGGAAGAATTATGTGACACTGAAATTTGCTGGTAATTTATCTTTGCCATCACAGGAATAAATTGCATGATCATGTGACACTGAAGACTGGAGAAATGATGCTGAAAATTCACAGAAATATTATTTATATTTTTAAATTATATTTTAGTATATTAAAATAGAAAACAGTTATTTTAAATTGTAATAACATTTCACAATTTTACCATTCTTGCATTTTCGATCAAATAAATGCAGCCCTGGTGAGCAGAAGAAACTGCTTTCAAAAACATTATACAATTGTAATTATTCCAAACTTTTGACTGATGGTAAACATCTGTTCAGCTGCATTCCCTCGGAATCAAACCCATGACCTTGGCGTTTCTAGCACTGAGCTACAAGACTGACAGAGCATGTTAGCAATGCCAAGGTCATGGGTTTAATTATCAGAGAACACAGAAATGGATAAAAAATGTACATTTAAAGCACTTTCATCGGACAATTGCATACAAAATTTAGAAAAAAAACAACAACACTTAAGGTCTTAACAGCAGCTCTCAAAATCTCCAATCAGAAATTGTTTTACAGGACTGTGTTTTCTCTCTTTATCTTTGCCTGTGTGTTCGTCCTTGTGCACCAGGGTCGGAGCAACCGGGAAATAAAGCAACGCAGGAACAGATTTTGCTCGTGCATCTGTTCTGCTCAGCAAAGCTCTTTAATATGCCACCCGTGTATTAGTCGTCACCTTAAGCTGTGAGGTGGAAACACACAGAAGCGACATCAGTTCACCGAATTTAAGCCTGGCTGGCCTTCACCTTCACGCACACATACACACACAAACATCTCATTAGACCCATCACCTGGAACAGCCGAATAGCTGCACACCTACACACCTATTATCTCTTCCGATCATATTTCGGTATCACCACCATCAGCACCAGATGGGTGTTGGATGCTGATTAAATCTGTTTTGGATGAGGATGGTATTGTTTGATATCGAAATAATGATGTCACATTAGCTGCAACGCATGATCGAGCGAGGGCGTCAAATTCGGAAACGAGTTAATGATGCGGGGAAGCTCGAAAGGGAGAATCATCCGAAGGTGATGCTCGCATGCTACCTGGAATAATAATTCAGCTCTTTTACGCAACGCAGAGCCAAAGGTCACAGGAATTCTGCATCTTTTCTTCAGTGAAGCACTTTGAAAACTATCGGCTTGACAGCATTGTGCACGAGTGACAGTTTCTGCATCTTTTCTTCTCCGAGGGTCAAGGAGAAACGCGTTGGGAAACGTGCGAGGCTTTCAACTTCAATCGCTCAGACAAAAATCCCCAAGCTGCTCAGCCAAAGGAAATCGTTAAAAATGAACAATAACACGTTGAAGCCCCCAGAGTGATTACCATCATTACGAATCCGCCTTCGGATGAACTGCGGTTAACCTGCCGAGAACAAACAGTCCTTATCGATGATTAAGTCATTTCTGAAACACAAACACAAAAACAGAGCCAAATTGGAGCATAAACACTTATTTGTGTCGGTTTTTCAAAAGTTAAAATACTTTCCCCTGTCCAGGTGGAGTGTGACAATAATAGGCCATTTGTATGCTGATTATTGATAATTGACTAGTAAGTATGAACAACGGCAGATGCTGCAAAGAAAAAGAAACACCAGGGTAAATATCAGATGACTTTAAAAAGTACAGCAAGTCAAGCAGTGTTAATTCTAAATCTAAAACTAAATAATTAGATGAATAAATAAATAAATAAATATTCTTGTCACTTGAACTAAATGTTAACTGAAATAAAACAAAATATAAAAACGTAAACATTTTATTTCAGCTAGTTATCAAAGCAACATTTCTCATTTTCATTTAGTTTAATTTGATTACTAAAATAACAAAAACTAAAACAAATTCACATGAAATGTACAATACTGTACAGACACCGAAATGCACTGACAACATTTTGGTGTAGGAAAAATTTGCAGAAAATGTAGAAAGATTGAATTAGTAAACATACTCTAACAATCTTTTATTTATTTGTTTGTTTATTTTTATTTTATTGGTTTTTTGTTGTTGTTGTTTTTTTTGCTTTTTTGCAGTGTAGAGTGTTACATCTTCAATGGCCTTCGCTATATCATATATTTAGAATTAGATTTTTTATTTTTTATTATTTTTAAAATATATTTTCTGCTTTAATGTAAATTTTTTATTAAAAAAATATTTTTTAAAAACTAACTAAACTAAAAACTTTTTTTTTATTTTGTTACTTTTTGTTGTTTTTAAAAATGTCTATTGTTTTTATTAAATTTGAATTAACTTTAGCTTTTTACATCTGGCAATTTTATTTATGCTTCAAAATTCATAAGGGTTGTGTTCATCTGTGAAGATCATCTTGATGAACAAAATATGTAAGAATCATAAACTTTTGTTGGTCACAGAGCTTATTTTTATTTTTTCCAATGGAAATTATGTCCAATACATGTAATGTCCAATACAGTTTTTCACCGTATATAGTAGGGGAATTTACCGTTAACCATTTAACAGGTTTTTACTGTAGCATTTTTACAGTCTTTTACCGTTAAATTCACGGTCATTTTTTACAGTGAAGAACAGGATTTTAGACCAATGAGATTTCAATGTGGGCGGGACAAAAGTCTGACTAAATAGGTTTTGGTAGTAAAAACAAACCTACAAAAACATGAATAAAAAGTGAGGTTCTCCTCATGAATGATTATCGAGATACTATGGTATCGACAATAATACCCATATTTCTAATTTACAGACTGGAACTAAATTACAAATGTGAAAAGAGACCTGCCGGGCAGGAGCAGTGGGGTGTAAAAAAAAACAACAACAAAAAAACTCATGTTCAGTGCATGCAGCAATCAAACCAAGTGTGAAAAGAATGCTAAAAATTAATACTCTCGATATTAGACTTTTCCACAGCCCAAATCTCCAAGTTCTGATTTATTTTAGATAAACAATCAAACTGAGGTGTCATAAGCATAGTAAATGAAGCTCTCTGTCTAGTGACAGAACAAAAGCAACAGTGGAGGGGAAGCAGAAGAGAGCCGTGAGGTGACAGACTCACTATTTATAGCCTTGGTTCTCCGGTCAGAGCGAATCCGGTATTTACTGAATGGATATTTTATTTCACATAAGAAAGCTGAAATTTAAAAATCACAAACTCTGTCCTGTAATTCAAATGCTGTCTTCGGGTCAAGTCAGAATGATTGTATTTATGAGATGAATTCACATGACAGAATGTCATAATTGCCACTGGGATTTTCTTTTAGCTCGGTTGGGGACGTGTCAATTAAAGAATCACGGCAGAGGCTAATTGGTATGGACCCTAGTTAGGGGAAATGCATATTTAATTTGATGCAATTGAAAACAGAGCGGTGAGGGACAGAAATACAGCCTGTTTAATATACCTCAGAGTTGATCGCTTATCTTTGTTTTCATTCATTTAAATTCAATGTCTGCGGTGACTGAGGTTTATTCGTCATATTTAAAGGAACAGTTCACCCAAAAATGAAAAATTGCTGAAAATGTATTCACTCTCAGGCCATTCAAGATGTAGATGAGTTTATTTGTTCATCAGAACAGATTTGGAGAAATGTAGAATTGCATCACTTGCTCACCAATGGATCCTCTGCAGTGAATGGGTGCCGTCAGAATGAGAGTCCAAACAGCTGATAAAAACATCACAATAATCCACAAGTAATCCACACCACTCCAGTCCATCAGTTAACATATTGTGAAGTGAAAAGTTGCCTGTTTGTGAGAAAATAATCCAGTCCATAATCCATAATAATGCTTCCTACATTGGAAAAAAAATCCATCTCCTGTTGTCCTCTCACATCAAAATCCACCCACATATTTGTTTCAAACTGTTTTGGCTCATAAACAGTGCTTAATCTGTGCACATTTCTCTCCTAAATCAGACGAGACAACTTTTTCACAAGAGAAAGCAATATTATGGACTCATATTTTAGCTTAATGATGGATTTGTTTCTTACAAACACGCAGCTTTTCACTTTTTACAGATGTTAATTGATGGACTGGAGTGGTGTGGATTACTTGTGGATTATTGTGATGTTTTTATCAGCTGTTTGGACTCTCATTCTGACGGCACCCAT
>NW_015660499.1:1333117-1347974 GCF_001515625.1 Sinocyclocheilus rhinocerous | reverse complement strand
CTCTGCAGTGAATGGGTGCCGTCAGAATGAGAGTCCAAACAGCTGATAAAAACATCACAATAATCCACAAGTAATCCACACCACTCCAGTCCATCAGTTAACATATTGTGAAGTGAAAAGTTGCATGTTTGTGAGAAAATAATCCAGTCCATAATCCATAATAATGCTTCCTACATTGGAAAAAAAATCCATCTCCTGTTGTCCTCTCACATCAAAATCCACCCACATATTTGTTTCAAACTGTTTTGGCTCATAAACAGTGCTTAATCTGTGCACATTTCTCTCCTAAATCAGACGAGACAACTTTTTCACAAGAGAAAGCAATATTATGGACTCATATTTTAGCTTAATGATGGATTTGTTTCTTACAAACACGCAGCTTTTCACTTTTTACAGATGTTAATTGATGGACTGGAGTGGTGTGGATTACTTGTGGATTATTGTGATGTTTTTATCAGCTGTTTGGACTCTCATTCTGACGGCACCCATTCACTTCAGAGGATCCATTGGTGAGAAATGGAGGCTACATTTCTCCAAATCTGTTCCCATGAAGAAACAAACTCATCTACATCTCGGATGGCCTGGTTGCGAGTACATTTTCATTTTTGGGTGAACTATTTTAGGAAACAAATTCATTATAATAAGTGATGACTTTACAGAGATGTCAACTCGTTCTTTTTCTGACATTGATTCCCTTGCAACCTATAATCTACAGAAGTGGTGTGAGGTGATTTAGTCCAGAAAGACTGAGCAATTTCTGTTTATTTCTCTCTCCCATTCTCCGAATTGAGCCATCAATCTGAGTGTGTTTGCCTCACCTCAAACTAATTGTCTTTAAGTGTCCTTTTTTTCTCTTTTGGCCCTGGCAGAAGCGATCGATCGATCTCTAGAGGGATTGACTACCGTTTCTCTGGCTCTTCCTCGTCAGACTCCTCTTCAGTCATATTCTCCTTCACGGCATTTCATTCCACTCCTACTCTGCTGTTACCCCAAGAAAACCACCTGAAACCTGAGAGCAGATCGCTGCCACAGAATAAAAAAAGCATTGCGGCTCGGCCGGCGAACGGAAGCAGCTGCTTATGGTCTCTCCGGTGAGGAATTACAGCCAATAAAACTCAAGCTCAGATGCAAGAGCGCTGAATGAATTACAGCTGCTTCCGTATGGAATGCTGTGGAATGCCTACAGGAAAAAAAGCTTGTGAAATGTTACGTAATTTACTTTCAGATTTTATTGGGTTGCAAGCTGAGGGATATTTCACCTCGTGGCACATATGAAGCCATTACTTCGGGAGTCCTGGGGGTGGAATATTGTGAAACGGCAAAGATGTGCAGTTTATTCTGCCTTATACTAAAACGCAAGGCTGTTCTCCCCAAACACAAGCTTTAAAAAAATGAATCACACCAGTTTAAAAGCTGAAGTGTGCTTACTTTACCATCTACATACTCAGACTTGTTTTTACCTGTGTTTGTCACAAATCACATAGAGATATTTATTATCATTATTATTGGTATTAGGTAACACTTTATTTTAAGGTGTCCGTGTTACACGTTACATGCTATTATAATAACAATAAATTATGCATAATTGCATGCAAGTAACCCTAAGCCAAATCCTAATCCTAACTCTAACCATATAGTAAGTAAATGTAGTTAATTAATATTACTCAGTACTTAAATGTATAATTACACTGTAATAAGGACACCTTAAAATAAAGTGCAACCTTGGTATTACTGAATTTGTTGTTATTACCAAGTTCATTGAGTAAATAGGTAGTAAGTATAAGAGTAAGAAATAATAATTGATGTCCAATCAAAGGTCAAGCCAATATTAAATGTATTGCATTTTTCACAATATGCTGCAATACAAACAAAGCTCATCCAATCAGATTACAGTGTCAGATCTGTAATATTAGTTTGCGTTGTTTTGAGCCATTTGTTTTTAATTAAAGTGTTACATAATACACTGATTCAAGACTAATTATTTGTTATGAAAGCTCTTATCTTTTGTTTTCAAGTTCCAAATATACAGAGAAAGCAATCACTTTTCATTTTCATGTTTAAAGCCTTTGCCACACACTTATTAAAAACATAAATAATCTTTTATACATTAAACGAAACCATCTTGATTATGGCTGAGCATCAACAACAACAACAACAACCTAATTAATTGCTTTTATATCTGTGATCAATCAAGATTAAGTTCACCTAACATTAAAACACACTATATACAGTATTTATATATTATAGAAACACATTTACATGTTGAATCTTCAAATGAGTGTAGGATCAACATAAAGAAAGAATATTTTAAATAACATTTGTTTAATTGCATCTTTGCAACTTAAAAGAAATGAGAGAAAAACACAACATAGCCTCGGGAATTCAAGGCTTTGTAGGAATGATTAGTGATTCTCTCTGCTTCAGACCGCAGAAAAAGCTTTGCCAGTCTTTTTTTGAAGCTTTTCCCTCTCTTTATCGGCCTCTCGCCTCGCAGACACCCAAAAGTTGCACAAAAAAACGTTATCGACACGGTTGCAGCTCTCTCGTTTCAAAATACCTTGGCTTTTGTGGGTCCACAAGCAAAGCCAGAGATCCAAGCGACGTCTGTCAAACCTGAGAAAAGGTGTTTTGAGTCCAAAAGCTCTTTGAGGAACATCAAAGGGGGTTCATTACATAAACATTTACTCTAATAATAGAGCGTAAGCGATGAAGACGTGGGAGATGGATGTTTGTGAGATTGCCTGATGAGCGTCACGCGGTCCGTACGGAGGATGGAAATGACACCTGATCAATCTTTGCTTCAGCGCGGCTCCTAATTGCAGTGGCAGCTCGCAGCTAATTCCCCATGTCCCGCAGGCAGACGATAACTCCGCATGACTCGCACAATTTGTCTTTCTAAAGCCGAGGATGATGGAACGGCACTTTGAGAGAGCTAATGTGGACGTGTGCAGTGGGAACAGTCGTGTTTGTGAGTCTGCATCATGCGGCTGTAATTTGGTGATTTTGAGATTATCGGATTATTTCCAGATTTGCCAATAAACGCGTCTGCTTAGCCAATCAACATACGTGCAAACTCGCCCTTCAAAATCTACTGACAGCCTTGATGATGGACAGTTTCTGTTTTTAAATGTTTCAAATAAATGTTTAATAAATTTGTTTAATTATTTATATATATATATATATATATATAGGATTGATAGCGGAGCAGAGCAAAAAGTGTCAAAAAGCTAAGAAATACTACATTTTAAGTAAAAAAAGAGGAGAAAACAGCATTTATATAAGACAAACAATTGTTGATAATTGCAATGCAGGCCTAGTATTTTGAGCGGATCCTTCCGTGTAATTGCCGTGTAACTTGCGTCTGAGTTGTCGAGTGAAATTGACCTCAGGACTACAGTGTAATGAACTATTGCTGCAGCCTGTAGCGCCTTGACGTACTGGATCAGATCCATTACGTAATTATTTATTTATTTTATTTTTATTTTTTTATAGTCAAATTAAAATTTTATTAATATATACACTACTGTTAAAAAGTTTGGGGTCAGTGTTTTTAATACTTTTATACAGTAAGGACCATTAAATTGATCAAAATTAACAGTAGAGGCACTTATAATTTTACAAAGATTTTTATTTGAAATAAATACTGTCAACTTTAGAATTGAGAATAAGAAGAAATGTTTCTTGAGCAGCAAATCAGCATATCTGAATGATTTCTGAAAGATCATGTGACACTGAAGACTTGAGTTAAGATGCTGAAAATTCAGCTTTACATCACAGGAATAAATTTCATTGTAAAATACATGCACATAGAAAACCGTTATTTTACATTTAAAATTAAAAAATATTTTTTCTGCATGTTTGATCAAATGGAGCCTTGGTGAGCATAACAGACTTCTTTTGAACACATTTAAAAACTCTTACCCCAAAATTTTGAAGTACTTTGTGTATGTATGTTAACGTATATCAGTTGCCGTAAAAAACATTTTATTTTGTTACTGGACTATTATCAGCATGAAATGTATTAAAGTTTATTTTAATACAGAAAAATGCAATGCAAATGTTGCTTGATTGACCATTACTGTCCCTTTCAACTGCCATTCCCTGATCCATATGCTGATTTACAGTACGCAGTGATCACTGCGCTTTCATAAAATCATCTTGGAGGAGAAACCAGTCATCTCCATAACAAACCAGGTAATGTCATATAATAAAGGACCTGAAGGAAAGCACACAGGAAGATGAATTCATTTGCAGTTCAATGGACATGATCAGTGACATTTCAAGTTCAATGACATTTAACATCACACCTGTTGCAAAATATTGACATTTCCTAGAAAGTTTAGAGGCTACCCATGATACTAAGGAGACGATAATGCCAAATATATGAAGTAATCATATATTAAAGGGGTCATATGATGCGATTTCAATTTTTCCTTTCTCTTTGGAGTGTTACAAGCTCTTGGTGCATAAAGAAGATCTGTAAAGTTGCAAAGACTAAAGTCTCAAATCCAAAGAGATATTCTTTATTAAAGTTAAGAGTCAGCCACACCTACCTAAAACGGCTCATTCTAACACGCCCCCACATACCTACGTCGCTCTGTGGGAAGATTTGCATAACGCCGCCCAACTGTTCACGCAAAGAAAGAAGGCGTAACTTTTATTCTCGCTGTAGTATTGCCGCCGCCGCCATGTCGTGAAGGCGCTGTGTGTTTCGTTGTGAAAGCAAAACTACTTTGTTTGGTCTTCCAAAAGAGGACGATATCGCTTCGTCATGCCTAGAGCTGATCCGTGCTGGTCGCTGAGGAAATACATCAACTTCGCGCTGTGGATCGCTGGATCGGCTTTCACCGTGGACGAAGCAGAGTCCAGCACGGGGTCGTCACATGTGGTTGCCACAGGCATCACAATACGGTAAGGGACGTAACATTTCCGTCACACGCTTGAGGAATTCGGCCAATCACAAAGCACTGGATAGCTGGCCAATCAGAGCACACCTCGCTTTTTCAGACCGATGAGCTTTGTAAAAATCGATGCGTTTCAGAAAGGCGGGGCATAGAGGAGAAACAATAATGTACAGTATGTGGAAAATAATGTGTTTTTTTAACCTTAAACCGCATAAACACATTTCATTACACCAAATACACCAAATAATGTTCTTTTTAGCAGCATCATATGACCCCTTTAACATTACTTTTCAAAAGTTTCCAGAACCAGCAGAGGCCAAGGAGTGGTAAAATATTCTTACCATATGCATTTCTCAAAACAACACCTTAGAAAGCAGAACAAAACTATGGCTCTCGATCTAATCAATGAATCTGTCATGTACAGCATCATTCGAATGTTGACCGGTTCTGAAAGACTATTCATCGGCACCGTTTTGATGGAATCAGTGCTTGTTTATATAAAGTGCAATACAACTACACTGAAAAAAAAATTGGCTTAGAAAGTATTTTCACTTAGAAATTTCACTCAGCTAGTAAATTTTACAATTACAAAGAAACAGCATGCAAGTAACAATGAGTTAATCAAGAAAATTTGAAGTAGAAAGACTGAAAAAGTATTTTTATGTAAAATGTTCTGATGTAAAATTATGACTTTAAACAAATCATTTTTACAGTGATAATATATAACACTTGTTTTTTACTTCCCAAAATGGTATTTTAAACAGAATTTTACTGTAGACTTACATGAAATGTAAGGCTGATCTATTAATACAGTAAGGGAACTTTATTAACAGGTTTTTACTGTAGCATTTTTTAGTCTTCTACAGCTAAAATGTGCAAATAAATAAATAAATAATTGAAAAAGCTAATGAAAATTATTTTTCACAGTTAAAGTTCAATTTTCCAAAACATTGTCCAGAATAATGAAGAATATCAATAACAAAGTCTGACAGACATGCAAAAATGATTGCTGTGGACCGATGATCAGCTTATGTTCAAATACATAGAAATAAAATGATCAATATATTGACTTCTTCACCCATAACGTCTTCATCTTAATTTGGAGCTTTATCACAGCAAATATTGATGTAAGTTGCTATTATTATGATGAATTCATTAGCATATAACATTTTAATAGACTGACAGCCCTATTAAATAATCAGTTTCAGAATAAAATCACCACAGACCATTGCATTACTTATTTCAGTTACACTGATCGACCAAAACATTTCATATTTGGATTAAACTGCATTCCTCGTTCACTCTCTGACTGTAAACTGGCTGTACTACTTTATAAGTACCTTAGCTGTGATTTTTTCCCCCCCCAGACCTAGATTTATTTATGCTAAAATGCAGAGATCTTCCACTCTGTAGGTGGGAAGTTATTTTTAAAGTAATGTTGACAAAAGAGGTCCATATAGCGCAGCTCGCATCCAGACTGCAGTGTGTTGAGCACTCGGTACATTTAAACTGATTTCAGATTTGGCCCGATGCCTTTTATCAATTGATTGATTGGACCCTGAAGGTGCGTCGTTTGTTGCATTTGCTCTCAGTCAGTTTTGAATCGAGCGATTCAATAGCTAATCAAATATAAGGCTCGAGGCAGTAATCGTGAAATCGTTTAACTCTGTTAAAACACACACACACGCTCACATTAATATAGGTTGTCTATTAGCCAAACTTAATAACATCTCTCTGGTGAGTAATTAAAAGTGCTGAGCAAATTATTTGCATCACAGATACAGTTTTAGAGAACTTCTAAAGCGAGTTTTTTTAACCATTTTAAATGCTGAAACATCTAAAAACGTGGTAGAGCAGATGCTCTATCTTTGAATCTGATCTACAGGAAGAAGAAAAAATCCAACAAGGTCACTTTAATATTGCAATGGTTCTCTGAAACCGCACTGAAATGAAAAGGAGAGCAAAAATACACTTTTGCTTAGGTATTCCAGCAATCTCATGTGTTTCATGAGTTTAAGAAGAGATCTCAACCATTTCTCAAACTGTGCTCAGTTTCGCCAAGGTATTTAGAGACCTCAATAAATTCCAACAATTCTTAACAAGTTTAGAAAAAATTTAAGATTCTAATCTGCTATCCACATTCATATCATAGCTGTACTCTCCCTGTATGCCAACTATTGACTCAACCGTGCCTTTTTATCTTTCCTGAGAAATTTTAGAAGACACATCTGAGCCAGAGTGAATATATAGTCTACTACTAGTTCAAAAGTTTGTGGTTGGTAAGTCTCATCTCACCAAAGCTGCATTTCTTTGATAAAAAAAATATGGTAAAAACAGTAATATTATTACAATTTCAAATAGCTGTTTTCTATGCGAATATACAGTATTTTAAAATGAAATTTATTCCTGTGATGCAAAGCTGGATTTTCAACTTTTAGAATCATTGCACCTTTTCCTTCAGAAACGTTTCTTATTATCCATGTTTTTAATTCAAATAAATATTTTAGATTGTTTAAATATTTCAAATATGAGGGAAGAACAAAACTTGGTAAAGGTGTTTATCTGGAAATATTATTTGGCCAAAAAAGGTAAACTACAGCTACAGGTTTTATTTTACTATGAGAAAAAAAAAACATAGAAAAACAAAAAGCTCAGGAAAAAGCATACACTGACGACAAACATTGTCAGTTATTAATGTTTTGTTGGTTCTCTTGTTCTGTTTTCGCATGTATTCATAATTTCTTTCTATGACAGCCTGGTCAAAAATTATGTCTGCATATTTTGGCATGTTTCATTGCATTATCACAAATGTAAAAAAAATTAAAAATAAAAGATTTCAAACGCAACTACGCAATATGCTTACAAAACCTTTAACAAATTTTCAGTAATCTGAATAAAGGGTGAAGAAGTCCATTTTCATAGGCCGGACATCACTTTTAAACACCAACGTCTGCAATCAAAAGTCAGAGATCTCAATATGAACTCAAATGACTCTCATCACAGTCCTTGTCATAAGGAATCAAATGCAAAATACTTATAAAACATAACTGAAGACTCCATTAGAGGGATAGTTCACTCCAAAATTCACCACATCTTCAGAATATTCTTCAAAAATCCACCTATTTGTTTTGCATGAAAGAAGAAAATTCATATGGGTTTGAAGCAAATGATGACAGATTTTATTTATTTTTTATTCTAGGATGAACTCTTGCTTTAAGACTCCTGAGCTGTGAAAGATCAACCTCTGAGTGGCTAAACTCGCGTGTACTTGATATGTGTGTTTGTCGGTTGAGTATAAATACCTCCGGCTTCCTCTCTCACTTCTAGCGTCTTCCCCCACAGTCCCTTTAGCTACAGTCTGATGCTGCTTTCCTCAGGGTGACGGTGAACATGCGGAGGACCTTTCCTATTTCTCTCATCCCTTTCTGAAGAGGGAGGATGGATTACGGGACGAGTCGCACACACGGTTCAGTGACCTTTGCTTTGTCCCCTCCGTCCACACACACACGTACATCTTTCAGAGTGTAGGTAGAAAGGGCCAGGCCAAGCAATCAGCTTCATTCTCCTTTGGTTAGGAAATCAAAGGGGTGAGACGACGAGCAAAAGTCCACAAAGCCTTGAGATGCACAGACAGATACGTGCAGAGCTGTACAATTCACCTGTACTGGTGTTTGATTTCAGCAGTTCTATTAGTCAGTCTTTATCAAAAACGAAAAACAGACAGGGTGATCAGAATGATCAGCTGACTGTATACACTTATTACTTACCAAATAAATAAATGACATTCAATACTGATTTAAGCTGAAATCATCGTCACAGAAAAGAAAGAACATATCCTGTGATAGACTGTTCAAAATTAACACAAAAACATCAAACTATACTTGCGGTTACTGTACACTTCTGGTTATACTGCTGGCAAAACTGGCTCACATTTCTTTTCTTTTCTTTTTTTTTTATTCAGTGCCACAGGAACAAGAGATATGACAGTCACATTAAAAATAGCATTAGCTGCCAAAAAAAAACTTAAGTGCTTTTAAAACATGTTTTCAGCACTTTTAAAATTGGTTTCAAAAGGTTTGTGTGAAGTAATTTATCAAATGTGAGAAATTTGTATTTTCCTAAAAAAATTAATAACTGCATAATGTATTGTTCTTTACTCACCAAAATGTCATTGTGGAAAAAAAGCGCATCAAATACACAAATTTCTATCATGTACTCCAGTTTTCTGTTAATATAGGTTGCTGAATCCTTCCAAAACAATCTTAAGAATATACAATGATAAAACAAATGCAATGGTTTCTTTTTATAGTCCACAAAGTTTACAGGTATATATATAATCTGCCTACAAATATATAGTTCAGTCATGAAACTCTAGATGGCGCAGGCTGACGGGGTGTTAACGTAACTGATGATATTCAGAGAGTTAAACGACTTGGCACAAGCTGATTGGTTCATGCTGCATATGTAGCCAATGAGCTTACTGCCTTGCATTTATATGGCTGGCTAGCATTCACTTGAGATTCCTGCAGCGCGCTTTCAGAGTTCTCTGAAACCCTCCACCTTCCCCAGCTCCACCTGCATAGATCTGCTATGGGTTATTTTATATGCTATTTGTGCAGCAGCAGTATGTCTTAAATACTCATGGCACCGTATCGCCATATACATAGTAGCAAGTTCCTGTACTTGCTTGCAGCAGCAGCAATAATCTACAACTACAGCAATAACCAACAGCAGCAGCAATTCAGCAGCAGCATAGCAGATCTGTTCCGCCAAGACCAAATACATTAACATTGTCATATCCATCACCATGCTAAAATGTTCCGAGAGTTGTCATGATTGAAATAAACATAACTCATTACGGTTTGTAGGACCAGAGATTTAGGAATCTCTTGAGTTTTAAAATGGGTTTTAAAACATTTAATTTTTTTATTTATATTTTTTTAACGATTTAAATCTTTTTAAATGATTTATTAGTTTTTTTGGAAAATGTTTTACTGTTTAAATTTTTATCATTATTATTTTTTTCATTCATTCATTTTTAAGTCAGTGTCTTTACAATCGTATGCGGGCATTAAAAGTTTTAACAAATTAAATTCATATCAGTCAGCTCAAGTTTTTATTTCCCCCCAAGTAATATAATTTCATTTTATATGAGACTTATATTTAATAATTATATAATATACTAAAATAATAATTTTATTTAACACTCAATTATATTATTTTATTAAAACAAAAACTAAATAAACAAAGTGCAATAATATTCTTATTAATATTATATATATTTTTTTTATGGTTATATTTAATGGGTCACACTATGTGTAGTGTGAGGACAAAAACCAAATCTCTAGGTAATCTCTTGTGGTAAAAAACGTATGTGCACCCCTGACAATGACACTTTTAAGTGTAACCTAAGAGCCCAAATGCCATCGTACCAGCATTCCACACAGAGCATCTGCAGATGAAGGGTAGATGCAGTGCTCCAGAACTCCCTATCCTTCAGACTGTGGCACAATGCCACAAATCCTGCTGCAACCGCTGCAGAGTTTCTCTCTCTACAGGAGAATTCTAATTGTTCACTTTTGGAGAAGTGAGAGGCTTCTGGGATTAGAGTTTGAATGCTTCTCTAGTGTTCTTACATTCCCATCTCAGATTCACCTTTCATAAAGTACTCAAATATTCCCTCTTTCTCTCTCGCTCACACACACACACACACACACACACACACACACACTTCAGCTCCCTCCTGCTGTCCAATCTGCTGAAATACCATTACTATGTCAAACAGAAGACAAAATTAAAATGTTGTTACAAGAGTTTGATTTAGAGTTAGAGAATTAGAGTTTGAATTTAATATGTCATAAAGACTTGTGTCAACTCATGCTTTATGCCATTTATTTATGAAGTGAACAAATACTCAGATTTACATTTCACAGCATTGATTTCATGCACATCAAATTAAATACAAGTATACAACTAAATCACATTTTGAAGCATCATAGACACAAAGTCTTATAAGAAACCTTCTTTTGGCTAAATTCAAAGGCAGCATTGGATATATCATTCATACAGAACGTGATCATAGAAAAATATCAAGTATAAATGTACTTCGATTTCAATAAATATTGGAAAGTATTATAGTATTTGAATATAACATAATTTATTTAGCAACATGCTAACATAAAACTCTGTTGAATCAAACAAGAGTCAAGTATAATAATAACAACAAAAATAATAGTATTATTGAGGGATAATATTTCTGTTTTTATTAAAAATTTTAATTTTGTATTTTTATATTTTATGTTTTTCATTTTAATTGTACTTCGTTTTACTAATTTTGTTGTGCTTTTGTCACTTTTAATTGCTTTTATTTTTTTAATGACTATGTAGCATTCATTTCTATTTCAGTTTCAGTTATTTTAGTACATCAAACAAAACTAAAATAAAATAAGAAATATTGCCTTGGCAACTAGCTGAAATAAAAGTTTATATTTTTGTATTGTATTTCAAAGTATTTCACGGTTTTAGTACAATAACCCTAAATAATAATAATAATAATAATATTTTTTTTGAAAATATTTGTGAAATTTACTAGCAACTTCTGAGTGAAACTGTTTTAAAGTAAATCCTATATCCAGCATTTTTTTTAATACTAACAATGATAATTGCACTACCTGTGTTGAATTACTGTGAACTGCATTTTAATAAATGAATCTTCCTGTCATTCTTGTTTAACTTCTTGTAGGTTGTAACCAGTTCAAGTCATATTTTTCAACCCAGCTGTAGTGCATTCCAAATAATTCACTTACGAGGTTAAAATAAAAAAATTAAAAATACGAGGCTTTCAGTTGCCATCCAAGAAGGTAAACCACAGGCAGCTCACTAGGTTTTGTAACAGAGCTGCCGTCTCTTGCTCAAATTCCCTTCACTACAGTAGTTGTGTCTATCTTTCTCTATAGCTTTTGCCTTCCTTTCCCCGTTTTACATGTAATACACACTCACTGCCGTACACGGCCCACCGCTTCTCCTCACGAGGCATTTTCTCCCCTTCACCTTCATTATCACTTGTTTAAAACTTTTACTAGGTATTGAATATTTGATGCAGATTAATATTTCACTGCAGGAGTGCCGTCAGGAGAGCGAATAAGCGAACGAGCTGAGAGCAGAGCAGACATTTACCATTCTCCCCAATGGCTTCCTCTTCCTCTCAGATGTGGCATGAGCGTATCTTTGCCCCGCGGCAACAAACATCACATGCAGACCACTGAGTCATACATGGAGAAAGACGGAGAGAGAGATTTTCACATCATTACAGGGATTTTGTTAATGGACCGTAGACCAGAAAACATACTTGTGCAAGTACGCAAAAGCTGACGCTGATACTTGACTGACACATTATAAACGTGTGGTCCTGTACATACGTAACATTCACTCAGTTTCTGCCGCGGTCATTTCAGAACTCAAATATATACATATAATATTTAATATATTTAATACAAAATAATCATGCACTGTAAATATGATAATGTTAAATATTAATATAAATGATAAAATAATTTTAAAACACTATTTAGCATTAATTTCTTAAAAATATATATTTTTCATGTATGTAAAGCTCCAAAGCATGTGTGTCTGCATATATGCACAATTACAATGTTCTTTCATATCATTTGATGAACTAATCCCAATATCACCACAAAATGCATACTAAAGAATTATGTTTTCTGCAAACACTAATAGTACAACATAAATGAACAGAGCTGAATACAGTGCATTCTACAATATATACGTAGATATAACATACTATAAAGTCTCATTTACATAGAAAGTAAGTGTGTTTGCCAAGAAAAGAAAAACAGTGAGTTAATCTAAATGCTCACAGTGCAATTCCAGTGCAGTTAGTGCCTATAGTTGAAATTGGATTGCAAGTGGTTAGTAAATAAGACAACACGTTTGGTGCTGAAATGCAAAGCTGAACGGTCAAACTGTTGGAAAAGAGGCTTCATTCATTCATCCATTCATTTAACCCCTGTCATTTAAAGGCCTTCAGAGGATATCGATATAGCCGTGAGAATGAGATAGCCCATATATCTGAATGTATTTCGAATGTACCAGCCACAAGTCAATCTGTAAACAGCATCATTCCGTGTCCGTTGACTCTACCCTTTCGGGAGCTACTCTAGATAAATGACACATTTCCGATTCAGCACGTGGATGAGGCTGAGAAAGAATGTCGTGTCTGGCCATGAGCGAAGCTGGGCTGAAATGAGGCAGTCTGTCACCAGGTACAAATCTCTCTCCCTGAGGCTTTGGACAATGAGAGGCAGGAGCAGGTTTCATTCTGCGCTCCGTCCCCTCTGGAATCTGATTAGGCTGCTGTATATGGGCTCCAGGGGCCCGGAGCGCTCATATAGACTCCTAAATGGAAGACTCTATCAGTTTTATTTTTTTTCCGCCTGTCACTCCACAATTGCATTTATTGTAGTAATGCAGCAGCCTACCATACATTTGAACATGTTTATTAATATGTGGCGAGTGCACCATAAATATTAAATAAATGGAGTCTATGTATATCTGTGGGGAAGTGCATCTCTAATGGAGAAATGGGCCAGAGTTTTAGGAAATCATCATTGATTGATGAAGGAACAAAAAATATTTTCACACTAGGGTTTATGGAGCCCGGTCTCATGAAAATGTGTAGAAATAGTACGCCAAATAAAAACAGAAAATTGTGGAATTGATACGCAAAAATTTACTTTGGCATACATATAGTACGCAGTTTTCGCGTGCATATGATACGAAATTTGTTGGCGTGCATATGATATGCAGTTTTCACGTACATATGATACGCATCTACCCTACAACCCTAATCCTACCAATTGAGTATCATTTGCACGCCAAAGTCAATTTTTGCGTATAAACAGTGCGCCAAATTGAAACAAACTTGTGCTATTGATACGCACTTTCATGAGGTCTGGATGGGTTTATGATAGTACAATTCAGTAGTCAATAGCAATGCCAGTACATTTTCACGATTCTTAATAGCAGCTGTGCAATTTTGATACAATAGCAGAAACAATGATGCAACTGAATGTAATCCATTTAAAAATCCAATTTAAAAAGTATCAATTTATGATATCATTTTTTACAAATCAGTATAGTGTAGTATAGGATAAAATAATATTTAAGTTCCCTTTCAGTCAGTCACGTTCGACGTTACGTCAGTCGTGACTGACGAATTGGGATCTCGCCCGAGAGCCCAATCACCTTCGAGTGTTAACTAAACAAGCCAATGACAGTTGGCGTGCGTGTTTCGCCACGCGCACTCCGCCCCGCAGCGCGGGTATAAAAGGAGAACGCGTGCAAACGCACATCAGCTTTTCGCTTCGGAGCCGAGCCTTCTACAGGACGAATCTCCGCGAGTGTTTGGAAAACAGCTGGCGTTGGTGTTGCGGCGTGTCAGCGGGGGTTGTCATCCAGGCTGCTGAAACCTCGGCGAGCTGCAGCTGCCATTCTGCGGTCTCTCGCCGCGACCTCCCCTGGGCGCTTCAGCGCTCTCTAAAAGAGTAATTTCCTTCGAAAGAGCAATTTCTAAAAGAGCTTCACGAGCGACGGGCGTCTTTTTAAAGATGGCTTCCCGCTCGTGCGTTTCTGGATGTGGTCGCTTCCTGGCTGCATCTGATGGTCATGATCGCTGCATCTCGTGCCTGGGCTTACAGCACGCTGAAGCAGCGCTCATGGATGAGTCATGTTCTCAATGCGGGAACATGACCATCGCGGTGTTGCGGTCTAGATACCTCCTCGTGAAACGGGGGGGTATCCCCCTTGCCATGCCCCGCTCTAGCTCTTCCGGTTCTCGGAGGGCTACTTCGGTTCATGGTCAGGGAGACCTGAGGGTTACGGTGAGAGCTTCCCCGTCGAGTACGTCTCCGCGGGCCTCTCATTCCTCAAGCATG
>NW_015660499.1:1326090-1330231 GCF_001515625.1 Sinocyclocheilus rhinocerous | reverse complement strand
CCCTCCTGCTCCTCCTGCTGTCCAATCTGCTGAAATACCATTGCTATGTCAAACAGAAGACAAAATTAAACAAGAGTTTGATTCTCTCTCGCTCACACACACACACACACACACACACACACACACTTCAGCTCCCTCCTGCTGTCCAATCTGCTGAAATACCATTGCTATGTCAAACAGAAGACAAAATTAAAATGTTGTTACAAGAGTTTGATTTAGAGTTAGAGAATTAGAGTTTGAATTTAATATGTCATAAAGACTTGTGTCAACTCATGCTTTATGCCATTTATTTATGAAGTGAACAAATACTCAGATTTACATTTCACAGCATTGATTTCATGCACATCAAATTAAATACAAGTATACAACTAAATCACATTTTGAAGCATCATAGACACAAAGTCTTATAAGAAACCTTCTTTTGGCTAAATTCAAAGGCAGCATTGGATATATCATTCATACAGAACGTGATCATAGAAAAATATCAAGTATAAATGTACTTCGATTTCAATAAATATTGGAAAGTATTATAGTATTTGAATATAACATAATTT
This sequence comes from Sinocyclocheilus rhinocerous, assembly GCF_001515625.1. Lineage (NCBI taxonomy): Eukaryota > Metazoa > Chordata > Actinopteri > Cypriniformes > Cyprinidae > Sinocyclocheilus > Sinocyclocheilus rhinocerous. The sequence continues at coordinate 1,329,677 of NW_015660499.1, read as the reverse complement.
ATTTAGCAACATGCTAACATAAAACTCTGTTGAATCAAACAAGAGTCAAGTATAATAATAACAACAAAAATAATAGTATTATTGAGGGATAATATTTCTGTTTTTATTAAAAATTTTAATTTTGTATTTTTATATTTTATGTTTTTCATTTTAATTGTACTTCGTTTTACTAATTTTGTTGTGCTTTTGTCACTTTTAATTGCTTTTATTTTTTTAATGACTATGTAGCATTCATTTCTATTTCAGTTTCAGTTATTTTAGTACATCAAACAAAACTAAAATAAAATAAGAAATATTGCCTTGGCAACTAGCTGAAATAAAAGTTTATATTTTTGTATTGTATTTCAAAGTATTTCACGGTTTTAGTACAATAACCCTAAATAATAATAATAATAATAATATTTTTTTTGAAAATATTTGTGAAATTTACTAGCAACTTCTGAGTGAAACTGTTTTAAAGTAAATCCTATATCCAGCATTTTTTTTAATACTAACAATGATAATTGCACTACCTGTGTTGAATTACTGTGAACTGCATTTTAATAAATGAATCTTCCTGTCATTCTTGTTTAACTTCTTGTAGGTTGTAACCAGTTCAAGTCATATTTTTCAACCCAGCTGTAGTGCATTCCAAATAATTCACTTACGAGGTTAAAATAAAAAAATTAAAAATACGAGGCTTTCAGTTGCCATCCAAGAAGGTAAACCACAGGCAGCTCACTAGGTTTTGTAACAGAGCTGCCGTCTCTTGCTCAAATTCCCTTCACTACAGTAGTTGTGTCTATCTTTCTCTATAGCTTTTGCCTTCCTTTCCCCGTTTTACATGTAATACACACTCACTGCCGTACACGGCCCACCGCTTCTCCTCACGAGGCATTTTCTCCCCTTCACCTTCATTATCACTTGTTTAAAACTTTTACTAGGTATTGAATATTTGATGCAGATTAATATTTCACTGCAGGAGTGCCGTCAGGAGAGCGAATAAGCGAACGAGCTGAGAGCAGAGCAGACATTTACCATTCTCCCCAATGGCTTCCTCTTCCTCTCAGATGTGGCATGAGCGTATCTTTGCCCCGCGGCAACAAACATCACATGCAGACCACTGAGTCATACATGGAGAAAGACGGAGAGAGAGATTTTCACATCATTACAGGGATTTTGTTAATGGACCGTAGACCAGAAAACATACTTGTGCAAGTACGCAAAAGCTGACGCTGATACTTGACTGACACATTATAAACGTGTGGTCCTGTACATACGTAACATTCACTCAGTTTCTGCCGCGGTCATTTCAGAACTCAAATATATACATATAATATTTAATATATTTAATACAAAATAATCATGCACTGTAAATATGATAATGTATATACATATACTATTTAATATATTTAATACAAAATAATCATGCACTGTAAATATGATAATGTTAAATATTAATATAAATGATAAAATAATTTTAAAACACTATTTAGCATTAATTTCTTAAAAATATATATTTTTCATGTATGTAAAGCTCCAAAGCATGTGTGTCTGCATATATGCACAATTACAATGTTCTTTCATATCATTTGATGAACTAATCCCAATATCACCACAAAATGCATACTAAAGAATTATGTTTTCTGCAAACACTAATAGTACAACATAAATGAACAGAGCTGAATACAGTGCATTCTACAATATATACGTAGATATAACATACTATAAAGTCTCATTTACATAGAAAGTAAGTGTGTTTGCCAAGAAAAGAAAAACAGTGAGTTAATCTAAATGCTCACAGTGCAATTCCAGTGCAGTTAGTGCCTATAGTTGAAATTGGATTGCAAGTGGTTAGTAAATAAGACAACACGTTTGGTGCTGAAATGCAAAGCTGAACGGTCAAACTGTTGGAAAAGAGGCTTCATTCATTCATCCATTCATTTAACCCCTGTCATTTAAAGGCCTTCAGAGGATATCGATATAGCCGTGAGAATGAGATAGCCCATATATCTGAATGTATTTCGAATGTACCAGCCACAAGTCAATCTGTAAACAGCATCATTCCGTGTCCGTTGACTCTACCCTTTCGGGAGCTACTCTAGATAAATGACACATTTCCGATTCAGCACGTGGATGAGGCTGAGAAAGAATGTCGTGTCTGGCCATGAGCGAAGCTGGGCTGAAATGAGGCAGTCTGTCACCAGGTACAAATCTCTCTCCCTGAGGCTTTGGACAATGAGAGGCAGGAGCAGGTTTCATTCTGCACTCCGTCCCCTCTGGAATCTGATTAGGCTGCTTTATATGGACTCCAGGGGCCCGGAGCGCTCATATAGACTCCTAAATGGAAGACTCTATCAGTTTTATTTTTTTTCCGCCTGTCACTCCACAATTGCATTTATTGTAGTAATGCAGCAGCCTACCATACATTTGAACATGTTTATTAATATGTGGCGAGTGCACCATAAATATTAAATAAATGGAGTCTATGTATATCTGTGGGGAAGTGCATCTCTAATGGAGAAATGGGCCAGAGTTTTAGGAAATCATCATTGATTGATGAAGGAACAAAAAATATTTTCACACTAGGGTTTATGGAGCCCGGTCTCATGAAAATGTGTAGAAATAGTACGCCAAATAAAAACAGAAAATTGTGGAATTGATACGCAAAAATTTACTTTGGCATACATATAGTACGCAGTTTTCGCGTGCATATGATACGAAATTTGTTGGCGTGCATATGATTTGCAGTTTTCACGTACATATGATACGCATCTACCCTACAACCCTAATCCTACCAATTGAGTATCATTTGCACGCCAAAGTCAATTTTTGCGTATAAACAGTGCGCCAAATTGAAACAAACTTGTGCTATTGATACGCACTTTCATGAGGTCTGGATGGGTTTATGATAGTACAATTCAGTAGTCAATAGCAATGCCAGTACATTTTCACGATTCTTAATAGCAGCTGTGCAATTTTGATACAATAGCAGAAACAATGATGCAACTGAATGTAATCCATTTAAAAATCCAATTTAAAAAGTATCAATTTATGATATCATTTTTTACAAATCAGTATAGTGTAGTATAGGATAAAATAATATTTAAGTTCCCTTTCAGTCAGTCACGTTCGACCCCCCAGTCGAGCGCGCTATTGCCATGCAGCTCTGCCCGCAAAGCGTCGCCGCCTGGAGAGGTGGTCCACGCCTTCCGTCCAGGGCCACTCCTTCAGGGAACGAGGGTTACACAAGTAACCTAGACGTTTTTTAAATGTATAGAATAATACAATTTAACTCAAAATACCTATTGTACTTGTAAAACAAGTTTTTTACATGTAATGGCTCTAGCAAACTGTATGATATATTTAAATAAAATATTATTGCAACTAATGAAAGTGAGAAAAAAACAGCAATAAGCAAAAAAGAAAAATAAGCAAGTGAAAAAGTAATATCATATTCATATTCAGATAAAGTTAATATAGCTGTGAAGATATAACTATTAAATGTTATATATTCAATGTAATATAATAAATATTATTAAAACTAATTAACATATTATTAACAAAATAAAAATTAACTAGCTATATATATATATATATATGTATAT
>NW_015660499.1:1297266-1325935 GCF_001515625.1 Sinocyclocheilus rhinocerous | reverse complement strand
ATATATATATACTGTATATATATATATATATATATATATACATATATTAGTTTTAAGAATTAGTTTTAAGAATATATTCATTAGTTTTAATAATATTTATTATATTACATTAACATTAAATATATACATTTAATAGTATCCTTGAACGTACTTGTAAAACTTCACAGCTGTATACATAAACAACAATAATCAACTGAATTTTATATCTGAATTTTTTGTCTCATCTAATAAAAGTCTAAAAATAGCAGCAAATGTATTGTGTTATTATGAAGGGATTTCTGTATTGATTTTTCCCAGCTGTTTCATCCATATTTTGAATTATGCTTTGCATTGTGTTGCATTTTAGGGTTGAGGGAAATGTATATAACTTAAAGCACTGTTTCTATTTTTCTACATTGTTTTTCTTGTAGTGTGTACTACTGATGAGCTGCGCAAAAAATCGCGCGAATATGAACGTGGTTTTGCGCAGCTCGTCAGTGAACAACGGCTCTGTGTAGTTAATGCTGCTCAATGTGAAAGCACGCAGGTGATGGAGATTTACCGCTGATTACAGAACCGGCTTTACTGATAAGATGCACGTTAAATATCGCATGCGATTTATCGTGCAGCCCTAATTAAGACCCTAAAGAATCATATCAACTTGTGGACAACGGGCATCATATGACCCCTTTAAGACAAACTATGTTCACACGAATGCCTATCCAAGATGGGTGTTTATGCATCATGTCTACATGCAAGCAAACATTGATTTAATACAGCAGTAAAGCTAGTATCATTACATCTTAAGCTATAGCAGGCTATTAATCTGACAAACGGAGACAATGTGAAAACCTGTGCACATCTCATATCTAGCAGTTATCTTCACTCCTTCATCATAACCTTTCCACAGATTAAACCTTCCAAAAACCTAAAACGTGACTAGCATCAGGAGACCCAAAAATCACAATGTGCTTTATCCAATACTAAAACATCTTCCTTTATCTTCTTCCTCAGTTCATGGAGGATACAACATGAAAAGGCATTATTATGATTTAATTTCCCACCGGTATAGGAAGCTGGTGTTTTCCCCTCACACTCACACAAGCAGCTCGGCTCTTGTCCACTTCTCTCATTTTATCTGTAATACTCTCTATTGAGTCTCTCACACCATCAGTTGCACTGAAGTCTCAGCGCAAGATAACCAGGTCCAGAGACAGTTCTAGGGTCAACAGATAACTGGGCTTAGCCTATGATCTCCAGGTACTTATAGGATGCACATCTGATGTAATATTGGAATATGATGCAGTTTAAAAAATGTTGCATGCATTAGGAATCATTTTCCCTGCTGAGAACAACAGATTAAACCAGGCTAAGGTTGTTACTCGGTCACTCAACTTAGCTAAAGACTGGACTGTTGTGATGGTTTTACCTGGGTTTTGGTCACATTGCAGTTGAACGACCAGCTGAACCATGTTTGGATGTGTTAGGAGATCTGCTAAACCAACTTACACCAGTTAAAAATCAGCAAACCTTTTTTTTTTATTAGGGTTATGAAATAGTTTTTTCAGTTTTACTGGAGCTAAAACTAAAAAGAACTGTACAATAGTACACACAGCCTCAAATGTGCCAAAAGGTCAAAAGTCATGCTTTCAATCAACATATGTAGCTTAAAATGCCATGAGATGTCTAAGAACAACAACAAAAACCTTATAAAAATGTTCTTCCTAAAGTCGTCATTTGCTCACCCATATTGTCTACTTTCTGTATGATGATTTGCATCACAGAAAAAGTCCATATGATTGTGCACTATATTTTTAAAACCTTTGAGTCATTTGAAAGCAAATGGGTGATTAATAATGAAATTTCTCTAAATTTATCCTTTCCATCTCCCGCTTTCTTCCTCCATACCTGCGTCTCTCATTCACCGGCTCTTGAAGCACAGGTTCGCTTTCATTTCCCCCCACAGATGGAGTCGCACTCAGACTTGGACGTGTTCCTTTTTAGTCTCTCTCTTTCTTCCTCGGATCTCAGCAGGGACCTGGCAACTCTCTACCTCTCCGTCTCACTCTCAGCTCATCTGTTTCTGTGCTTTTGAGCTCACAGACGTGGATCCCCGTCCTCAATGCCAGGCTGCCAGCTCTCATCATACTGAACAATCTCCTTTCCTGTTAACTGACTGATTTTAGTAAAGACGGCTTTAAAATTCCAGCATATGTTCATCTGGTGCTGTCTATAGGATGATGCATAAACTGGACATCAACAGATGATACCCGCAGGAAACAAAAATGACAAACGACATCTCCTATAGATATAAAATGTGTCTCCTCAACTGGTTTTGCTTCAAGGCCTAGATTAGATTAGAACTAACATAGTAGCAAAACTGCTTATATACGCTGTAACATAAACTAAAATGCCCATAAAACATATTGCATTTAATTGCATTTGTACTCATGAACATAATAGATTACTTACTGTTTTAATAATTATTATGAATTAAAAATAATTAAGCTCTCTACTAGAGCTTCAGACAAAATCTCTCAGACTGTGATCAGATTTGACAACAAACTAAATTGTGCATTCAAAAGTCTGAGCTCTCAGCATGAACTCGAACATTTTTTATCAAATTCATCCATGACCAACATATCTCATTTGTAATGTTTTCTATGCAGATTAAATAGGTCTTTATTGTATAGGTCTAACGTGTTTGTGTGTGCTGTCTGCATCACTCATAGTACGTGTCTATATCGTGCGCTATATCGAACATTTTTTCTATCGATATCGAAGAAAGTGTACCATCGATAAATATCGATACTTTTTTATCGCCCAGGCCTAGTTGATACTCAAATAAAACATAATCGAGAATTAAATCTCCTTTATTAGCTTGAAAGAAAAACCTTTGATGTCAACATGAAATCAAAATTGATCCACTTTATGTTCTAAATAAATAACCCAGGTCTTATTGTGCTCCATCATACTTTTCAACCAGTAACACCCATATTTCACAATCAAATCGTTTCCTAATGGACAAAATCAAGTTCTGCCCTACATTTGTTTTCACTCAACCTCCGTTCTGTCAGAAATAAAGTCACATTACACTCTTAAAAATAAAGGTTCTTTATTGTCACTGTTAATTCCATGAAGAACCTTTAACATCCATAGAACCTTTCTATTCCACAAAACGTTCTAAGAAAAAAATGTTTCTTCTAAGAACATACCATTGAAAGGCACTTTGGGGAACCAAAGAATGGTTCTTTAAGGCATCACTGCAAAAAACCCTTTTGGATCCTTTATTTTTAAGAGCATACAAAAGGTAAATGGGTTGCAAATATTGACTTTTAGTGAGTATTATTGTCTGTGTCACTCCACAACCTTCCTAATTTAAACAAACCACACATGTCCATATATGTGTGTGCGTGCGAGTGTTTGTGATTCTCCAGGTCTCCTCTGGGAGTGTTATTCACACCTTCATTCTGGGTTGGAGCAGATGAAAATGTGTGGTGACGTGGGCCGCTGTTATTGATTTCGGTAGACCTTGTGCAGTGGGGGAGGTTACGTAAGCCCAGGCAATTATACCTTGGGCTCATGGGGAGAGGGAAACTTCCTGAATGTCCACCTGGATCTTCCTCAGCGCTCTGAACACTGATTCACACGCCTGGAGGTTTCAGCCACCCAGCTGATCAGGTCTGCCTGCTAGATCTGTTTGGTTGCGACACACACTATCACAGATTTCCTCCACTTGTTTTTCTTCCAAAAGAAATCAGCTGTACAGGCTCTACTAACTTTATATATTGCATTGGCGAACTAACATTGCTTTCCAGACACTCATTTAGATTTAGTCTCACATAGCCAGACTTTTGACCGTCTGATCCACATTGCAGCACATTCTGGCCAAGAATCGTTCATTTTAAGACTGTCTGACCGATATGTACGATGACTTGTTTAGGTGCAGGTAAATCAGATACAGCCCTAAAAGCGCAGTCAAATAATATAAAGACACGCTCAAGGACACTTGGCTTGTTTACTTGCTACTGTCTCAAACAAAACTGTTGAATATCTTTCAAAGACACGATGGCACAAACCTCACAGACTTTGCCAAATGCAGCTATTTTTTTCTTGGAAGCCCTCATAGTAGCAGACTGGGAACTTGTAAACATGATATTGTTTCCAAGTGAACTGAGACAGATTCACAGAATTGTGCAAAGCGTATAGTTCTCAAGTGGTTTGAGTTTAGTACCTAGACCTGGTTTGATGCTCTTGGAAGAAAATACAGATTTTTAGGAAACTTTTTTGTTTTTGTTTTTTGCCATATGTGACCCAGGACCACAAAACCAGTCATAAGGGTCAATTTTGTGAAATTGAAATTAATACACCATCTCAAAGCTGAATAAATAAGCTTTCCATTGATGTATGGTTTGTTATGATAGGACAATAGTTGGAATCTCTGAATCTGGAAAATCTGGAATCTGAGGGTGCAAAAAAAATCACCTTTAAAGTTGTCCAAATTAAGTTCTTAGCAATGCATATTACTAATCAAAAATTTAGTTTTGATATATTTACAGTAGGAAATTTACAAAATATCTTTATGAAACATGATTTTTACTTAATGTCCTAATGATTTTTGGTATAAAAGAAAAATCAATAATTTTGACCCATACAATGTATTTTTGTCTATTGCTACAAATATACCCCAGCGACTTAAGACTGCTTTTGTGCTCCAGGGTCACATATTTGTCTTGCTTTTAACATATGACGATTAAAAATTACATTATATGAATAAAATAATTAATATAGATGTAATATATACACTACAGTTACAAAGTATGGGGTCAGTAATTATAATAATAATAATTGTATTCAGCAAGGATGCATTTAATTGATCAAAAGTGACAGTAAAGACGTTTATAATGTCACAAAAGATTTATATTTCAAATAAATGCTGCTCTTTCTTTTCATCCTGGTTTGCACAAAAATACTAAGCAGCACAACTGCTTTCAATACTGGTAATAATATTTGTTTCTTGAGCACCAAACCAGCATATTAGACAGTCTACTGTATATATGAGCAATATCATATGAGTGGCAGTGCAATATGGCTGTATATCAGCACGGCTGTGATTTGGCCGTAGGTAATCACAGCGTGCTGATATACAGCCATATCGCACGGCTACGAGTGTGATATTGTATTTATACTAAAGATGATGGTATGAGTGTGTAAATACATAAGAAACAACAACGGAGTTTCTTTAAAAACCCTCTTTTGTGCGGAATTACTTTCTTCTGCCACAGATTCAAATCTCAGTTTGACAGTTTAACAGCTGAGACCAAAACTCCGTTAATAATTCCAAAACGTCACTTTAGAACTAGTAACGAAGGAACGTTGAGGTGCTTCATTGAAAACGTATTGCTCTCGGCGGGTTCATGAGCGCTGAATGGCCACTGACGCCCTGAAGCTCACATCTCCGAAAATGGTAAATCAAATCAAGACGTTCTTTTTTTTAACAGACTGCATATTTGAAGTCCAAACAACTACATTCTCAGCTAAAATCTCGTCAAACTACATTCCATGACACAAAAACAGTATTATTTATAAAATTAAAGTGGATTTGGGCATCCGCCATGACACCCGCTGTGAGAAATACCACAAGCGGAGTAATACAAATGGTGAAGCGGTTGGAGCTCTGTTATCACTAGAATATTGCACGGCTGGAAAAGGCTCTCAGCCAATCAGAAAGAAGCAGAAAAAAAACAGAAATAACTGTTGTATATATATATATATATATACACACACACACACACACACACACATACACACACTATATAAACATATAAAGACCACATTTTATTTATATGTTAATGTATTATTCACCAGAATTTAAAAACTAATAGTTGAGCTCATATTTAACAGTCAACTCACTATTTAGCACAGACAGTTGCATATTTCCCTAAACGCCTTCCCACAAACTCCTGCATACTAAGACCTAAAATGGACAATTTATTTAAACTCCATTCCATAGTATGACTTCCACCGAGTTTATTTGTGCAAATACTTTATGTAATTATGCATTTTTGCACATAAAGGTGTCTTACCTGTATATGATACAGGCGCAGTCTCTGCATGTGCCACAGTTCTCAATGTCCTGTCCCGTTCGGTACGAGTGTCTTCTGAAACACACACAAGAATACAAAAACCAGGGTTTTTTTTTTTAACTGTGAGCATGTTGCTATGAAAGAAAGCCTAATAATTTTCATGTTATTGCTGACAGACAACACAGATTGTTTATTGCACAAACCTAGTATGCAAAGTATGTTTGATTCAAACACCGTTGAAGCAGTTCATGTTCATGGTGTCTTTGATGAATGACCCTTCTGAGTGTCTGACAGTTATGTAAGAGTGAGTCACAGCTAACAGGACTACACTATCATTCTGCTTCTGCTTAATTAAAACACTGTCGTTAGTGTGTGTTTATATATTGTGAATGTGAGACAGAAGGCATATTCTGAGAATGCCAAGTTTGCATTATACATGTATTGAATTTACAAGCAGGTATTACAGATATCTTCAAGAAGTCAACACACAAATGGATTAGTTACATTTGTCTCTGCACATTTAGCCCCTTTAAGAGCTTTTCTTTTTACACTATATTACAGCAGTGCATATGATTACAGACACCAGGTGCTTCTAAGTAAAAGTGTGTGGCAGGGAGACTATATGCATGCATGTATACGTGTCACATACACTGCCTGAGTCTCACATGGGATAACAATGCTAGTCTGATTTAGCAGCTTGACACAAAGGGGACTAATTACACATCACAGATTTCCGGAATCTTCCTCCTCGCCTTCCTCAGCTTCTGGAATTAAAGAGCTGATGGTAATCCTGAGGCTCTCGAGCAGCGCTTAAATAATCCACAGATGGGAATCAATCATAGAGAGGCTTTATGTGAAGATCTTTCATCTATTTTTTTTTTAACCAACATGCTTTATATTTAGAATAGCCTGCACTATACATAAAAACATTCGTCTGTGACGTGCATGCATCCATCCATCCATTCATCCCTGTTATAGCATTATTTACAGTAGTACTTATTAATATTGCTTTTATTTTTATGTTTTAATTGTTGCAACAAATTTATTCTTTGAGATAAACCCCTTGAGATGCATCATCTCGTTTTCAAGGGGGTCCTATTTGTAATTTAATTTTAAATTTATCAGAATTTAATTTTTTTATAGCTTTAATTCATTGTTATTTTAGTTTTTGACAAATTTTTTACTTCAACTTAAAAAAAAATGTATTTAGTTGCCAACGCAACATTTCTACTCTATTTACGTTTTTAAATTTGAGCTTTATTTCTATTTTTTCTATTTAGATCTATATACAGTATCTGTATTATTTATAAACTCTTATTGTATTTATTAATAATGAATTAACTTTTATTTTTATATTTTTGGTTTTTATTTTAAATTTCACTTTATAGTAAGTTTTAGGGAATTTTAGATAGGGAATCTATCTATCTATCTATCTATCTATCTATCTATATGCATCCACTGTGTATTAACTGCAAAAGTGACAGCTTTAACATTAAAGTAAAATGTTTTTTAAAGGTCATCAGTCTTGCTCTCTCCTTTTTCTTCTCACAAGCAAACACTTACACATGCACACACAGACACACACACACACACGATCAGCAACAGTCTCATTAAAAGCTGTTTAAAGTCTCACTTTAATTCGTTCACTGGGGGACAGCCTAGTCATTTGTCATCAACACAACACAGCTCCTGTGTGTGTGTGTGTGTGTGTGTGTGTGTGCGTGCGTGCGTGCGTGTGTGTGTGTACATCTCTATTCTCATAAAGTGAGAGTATAGCCAACATAAAAGAGGAATGTGGTGAATGACCTGATGATGTAAATCCCCAGAAGCTGTGACCTTTGAACTGAAAATACCAAGTAAAAGAGCATAACTATTTGACATAAAATATAGCCACTATATCCTAAATAAATATATAAATAAACCAACCAAAAAGCCAATCAATCATAATTGGTGGTGCTTTTTTTGCACATTACGATTAGAACAAGCATTATAATGTGTGTCAAACTCATCCATCATGAGAAATCTTTTGTTAAGACCTCAAAGAAATTAAATTACGATAATGAGAAAAGACAGGGAAAAAAACGATATGCTTGGCCTCTTAGAGCTTCTGGACATTTGAGGGTGCATTAACCAAAAAGCCTTTTACTTATTCATTTCAAATGTTTTGTCATTTTAATAAATGAATTATGGCATCTGGTCAATTGTGTTTCCCTACTTTAGAGACATTCTGGAAAACTAATAGGGATTGAAAGTGAAGAAGATAAACAATGTTTTTGTAACAGACATTAAGGATAGTTCAAATTCTGCTGCTGTTTTTAAAGAGAGCTGTGCTTTAACTTCTAAAAAGTAAACACAACTTGATGCATTCAGATTTTGATGTCCTCTCGACTACTGTTATTTTTATAGAACACTTAATATATGAATTCAACTGTGCTTCCATAAATGCTTCTAAAGGTGTATTCAAAACAAATGCTTACAAATACATCTGGGATATAGTTTCTGAAGGTTGCACATAGATACAAATCACAAGAATGGTGACAAATCAACCAACGTAAAAAGATGAGCTTTTAACATCCCCTCAATAAATAAATAACAATAGCGAGAAAACAAAGACAAAAATTTAAACCAAAGTCAGCCAACAACAAAACTAAGAGTTTTCCCTCAATAAACTTTATAATTTGCTGCTTATTGATAGTGAGCAAGGTGGTGGTTGTGTTGTAGTAGTTAAGTTTAGGTATGGGGTAGGGATCTAGAATATGGTTATGCAGAATAAGGCATTAATATGTGCTTTATAAGTACTAATAAACAGCCAACATTCTAGTAATATGCATGCTAGTAAGCATCATGTTAATAGTAAACAGTGTTCCCTAATCTAACGTGTTAGTGAATTCTGTTGTCCTAAAATGGGTTTTTATGTAGTTTCAAGTAATTCACTCAAAAGGTCCATAAATTGGAAAGTTGCTTTTATACAGTGCTGTAGCATCACAATGGCAACTTGTGCACAATCACAAGTGCGATATAAATCACTTTTCGTAAAGTTTCTTTTCAGTTTGAAACAGGACAAATGCTTGATTAAGAAATGTGGTGATAACAGCCAAAAGAGACAGGAGACTGATTAATGACACACTTCATAGGAACATCTGAAAATTACCCCAAGTGTTCTTAGATCCGTTCTCTGAGATGACCTTTCAGTGTTAATTACTCTGAGAGAGACTCTGTGGGGATTTGAGTGTAAGGTTAAATTAATTTTCTGTCTTTTCCTGGTTAACTGAATACAGCTGTTTGAGATACATAGAGCAGACGTTCACGTCTTCACGTTGCTGGTTTACTTACTGGTGCTCAGTTGATTCATACAGTTTTTACTCAAATCTGAGATGAATGTGAGCAGTTATTACATTACCTTATAAGTCAACAAGACATCAGAATTGACACTACACTTTATAAAATGATTCCTGGTCTTACTGGGAATCATTCATCAGTGCATGATATCTATCTATCAGGATTATTTTACGTTCAGTTTTCATTTTAATTTTGAAGTTTTAAGTTCCATCCTACACTTTCTCTTGTTGAATGCCCATTTCATAGGAAATACAGTTATTCACATTACAGAAGAAAATGGGTTGCACACAGCAATTCACATTGAATTTAATGTATGTTTACATTGCTGGCAAGCAATTTTGTATGTTAGCATCTTTGAAATAAAATAACAGCTCAGACAAAGCAAATTCAAAAGAGCTTCAGCATAAGCAAGCAACCATTTAATTAATGACTACAGAGTGAAGTGACTTGCTTTAAAAGAGACTTTAGACACAAACTAAAAACCATCAAGAGAAAAAAAATTAAGTGAGAAGCCATTTACACATCATAATCACATGATGCAGTGCTCCACTCCAAAGATTCCTGAATGCATCTTTATAAAAAAAGACTAATCATCTTTGATGGGGCACTGATCAAAGCAATTGTAATGACACAAAATTATGCCATTATCCTCTTTCTGTTGTTTTCTGCTACATTGTTTTCATTGTGAAGAAGTTGGACTGGCACACATTTACTAGCAGAATGCAATTTCATATATCTTGTCTTTACAGTGGTTAAACATCATTGATTTACCCAAGCAAGGATCTTTTCTTTGAACAGTGATTGAAATATGAAAATATGCATAACTTTAATGCATAATGATTTCTACAACAAGCTGTTCACAATTACGATTCAGAACATTTGTCTTTACAAGCACAAATACAGTGTTACTTTTTTCATGCATGTTAATTTGTACAAGCTAGTCTCAGTCATTTCTAAACCCGTACGTGCTTCAAGCGTTTTCAACTAAGAACAAAACCATGCACCGCAAAGTTTGCCTAAAATGAAGCAATTAAGTCTTTGTGGAAAACACTTGGTTGACAGTTTCAGCGCTGTTTGAAATGCAACAGTGAATCTCTCCTGGGCAACCTCGCAGAGTAAAACAAGCTTTCCGGCACAGTTTATAAATACAGGGCATCTACGAAGAAAGATGCCGATCCAAGCAGTTTATAAGTGCAGGATCAAGGCAATCTTGTTGCCCATATCTCATTTATACGCAAATCAGATCATTACTGTTTGCAGACTTTATGCTTCTAAAAACAGAAGCTCACGGATAACATGACAGCGAAAGTTTATGGGCAACCCGCGAGGCATGCACGTTTTAGAAATGGACACGTCTGAGAGTTTTGGCAAGCGTATTTTTCTCTGCTCAACCGAGCCCCGGAGGAGACATGCTGTCAGGTTTGAGAAACATGCAGTCAACAAGCTGACTGTTGAGTGTGATGGACAGCAATGTAATGCCACCGGTGTCGTGCATCAAAACTCCGAAAAACCTGGTGCTGCACTTGCTTTACCTAAATGACATATACATTTGCTTTAGGGACACTGGGAACAGCATTGGAAATCACATACTATACAGGTCCTCACTTTTATAACAACGTATATTCTACTGCATGCTGTTTTTACAGTATTCTGTAAAGTATTGGGTATAAAATGGGATCTTGGGCTTATTAATGGCACAAAATGGAAGTTAAGAGATGGATGCACTATATTGTGGGAATCAAACGCACAGTATAAGACTCCTCAACATTTCATAATTAATGCATTTTGCAACATCGACACTATTATTGTACTGAATTGAATAAACACTGAACTTATTTGAGCTGTATAATGACACTAATAATGACAATGAATGATAATAGAATATCATAGTTGTATCTCGGCCAAATATTGTCCTATCCTAACAAACCATACATCAATGGAAATCTTATTTATTCAACTTCTCAATTTCGAAAAATTGACACTTAAGGTTTTGTGGTCCAGGGTTACATATTTGATTAAGTTTGCATGATTGATTCTGTTATTTTCCTCTTTTTACTGTGAAGCAGCTTTGAAACAATTTGTATTGTATCGAGTGGTATAAAAATAAAGGTAAATAAAGACTTTTTTTATTACAAATTTTTACAAATGACCTCTAGTACATCATCCAGTTAGCATGCATATCATGTGCATACCATGCATACACTATAAAAATGATTTCAGACTTTGTACTTCAAAATGTCATGTTTAATTCAATGTTATTTGCCATTTCTTGGTAATTGTTTGTTTAATTTTCTAGCAGTCAGAAGTGTTTCAAAGTAAACCCTACACCAAATTATTTTCAGTGTACTGTATATTAAACTAGATTTGTAAAATGAAGAAGAAAATGTTGCTATGTTGTTGCTAGGTGGATGCTTACTAGCCCAATACAAAAGAGCCCATCTTCAAGTCTCCATGATATTCTCACCTCTTTATATGGCTCAGGTCTCACTTTTTTTCACCCATTTTATCGTCTGCCAGGCAAAATCAGTTAGAAAAGTAATAGCACCTGTCATCAACAAGATGCATGAATGTCACAGCTAAAGGATGTTGTTAGGTATGATGTACAGCAGAGTCTGCAAACCTTTTAGCTGTGACTACATTCAAAACATTGCGTGGCCTCAAGAGCCTTATTGCTTTTCTAAACCCAACGCAGGTTCATTGGAAAGACTACCCACACTTTTTGCAAAACTTCAAAAATGTACATCCAATTCACTGCAGTTTCCAGCTGAAATAAACACTAGTGGTAATGAAACACCAACTACTTTTATTCCTTTTCACACAAATGATGATTATAAGGGCAGAATATTGATTAATAAACACTTGCACTGTTGTCTGCATCGCATAATCAGCTCCATATTTGTTCGTTTTCTGATATAGTAAACTTGCACGTTAGCTCACCCGGTACAGCAGTCGAGTACAATTCCAAAGAAACACGAGTCACAACACTCAATTAAAGAGCTCAAAGACTTGTAGAAGCAAGCTAAAATGCCACGTTTTCTTCATCAAATGCATTTTTATCTCCCGTTTGCTTTTGTTAACACTATCAGTAAAATGGTTAAGTAATTAATGACAAAATATTCATTTTGGGGTGGAGTAACCCTTTAAGTTTAGGGTAGGGTTTAACGTATGATTGCAAATTAATCATTACAGTGGTAGATAATTATTACACAAACTATACACAAACACAAATTATGATTACAGTGACAGATTATTGATTAATAAACACATTTTTGCACCATTTTTTGCAATATGTTCTTTGTTTTGACCTCAGAACACTTTTATCATAGTGCATGATTATAAACTAATACATTTTAACATTTGCATCACATAACCAGCAGCATATTTCTCACTTTTCTGACAGTAAACTTGCTCATTAGCTCACCTGGTACAGCACTCGGTTACAAGTCCTATAACACTCAATAAAGACAAAATTTTATGGTTGCTTCAGTAATGCGTTTTTATATAACGTTTGCTTTTGTTAACACAATCGGTTAGGTTTAGTGTAGTTTTTAGTGCAGGTTATATTTTCAAATGCGATAGTGTTTTAGTGCCATTTAATTTAATCAGTGCAATAAATCTTTGCCCTTTTACACTTTTAGCGCTACTTTCTCTGGACATCTCACTTTAAAAGTGCCTCGTAATGTAATGTAATACCATATCATTTTGCAGAAATGTTGTCACATGCACGTTTTCCTTTAAAATGCACTTGTTAACCACATTTTTATGCTAGTATATATTTGTATAAAAAAAAAAGTAACTTGCATTACTTATTTGAAAAAGTAACTCAGATATTCTCTTGTAAATTAAAAAGTAATGCTTTACTTTACTAGTTACTTGAAAAATGTAATCTGATTACGTAACTCGCGTTACTTGTAATGCGTTACCCCCAACACTGTTTGTATATATATATCATTTGACATAACAGCATGACTACTTTGTAGATTTTATAGCTGGAATGGTAATGACCAATCAACGCCCAGGACCATATCTATCTGTTTTGTAACAATACTATGTTTCCGTGTTACTGTGAACTGAAAGTATACTGTGCGCTAGACTATAAGCCTCTCCTCGTGCAGAAATGAACTGGCCTCATATTTAGAGTCAGCAGCTCGTGTGACAAGCATGCTAATGTAGAGTCCTAATCTTGTCCTTACTCACTGACTTTGGTCAATCCCTCACTCGCTCTTTCAGTCTTGTTTGTGAGAGTGAAGTGAATGAGTAGCACTCTGAAATAAACAGATAAGGTTCAGTATCAGTCCATCACCTCACAGCAACAATCAGTGTATCATCAATCTCAACCTGTGTCAACCTGTTTACTATGTATAATGTGAATTACTTTCACATCAATCTGAATCTAAAAGCTGTGAAATCACTGCTGAAAAGCATATGTTGTATTTTGTGTGCTGGGCAAATATTAAAACCAAGATTCAAACTGTAAAGGAATATTTCAAGTTAAATAGAATTTAAGATCTCAAAAAGAATGTGACATACCACAAATCAGAAAAAAAAATGTTTTGACTCGTGCTTCAGTTTGTAAAAGCAAAACAAATAAAACAGAAATGCAAAATATTACTAATTTAGGATGTATTTGAATTGAATATAACATTTCCATCTCATATATTTTAACTAACTGAATATTGATTGTTCCACAGCTAACCGTATTTTAATAATGTTCATTCTTTTGAACAATTTTTTTTTGTATTTGATTTTATTTAAATTGATGCAAATAGTTAAAAATAAACTATGCCATGATTTTTATGGAGTGCAGCTATCGTACCTTTTTCTTACCCGTTTCATTTATATATGAATGACAGATATGCATTACATTAAGTTTATTAGTTTATGTTAAAAATGTGTAATCTAAATAGATGACAATTTTATATGCAATTCAAATACAAAAATCTTAAATTGACGCCTAAACATTTTTTTTTAAGAGTGCATAACAGTAAGTGTGTATTTTAAGTGCACAATTTTTAATGCATCTTAGTTTGATTTTACAAATTATACTGTGGCAATAACCAACATGAAATACATTAGAAGTAAAACACAAAATAAAGCCAAACAAAAAGCTAAATTGCATCCTCTCATCTCAAGGACACAGAAAAAAATCTGCTTTCTTTAGCATCAAATAGTTTCAGCCAGACTAATGAATCGCCTCTTTGGAAGCCAAGAGACTCTCTAGCTAGTGTATCACAGTTAATTCTGTAAAGATTTTTAGTTATTTGCCATTTATCAGGTGCGTTTTATTGAAAGTGGTGTACAGCACACTAATTGCAGGGACCGTCCCCTTGGAACTAAGCGCATTGCTGTAGGGCACAATGGTTATTGACCGCAGACCGTAATCTCGGTGTAATCAAGCGACTGTTAATGTACTTTACTCTGTGTTTTGGCGACCAAAAGCAGTGTAATGAAATCCTTTGGCGATGCGTTTCAAAACAACTAACAAAATAAAATGGAAATGGATGGAACTTTCTTGGTGGCTGTTGTTGAGGAAGAAACGAGCACTAAACGGATGCCTTTGGGGCATGTGTGATTAATTACGGTGTCTTTACCGCCACAGCGGGAGCATCAGTGTGTGTTTGTTTGCCCCCTAAACCACACTAACTGTTGGATAAACATATGTCTCTGGAGTGATTTTGTTTGGACGTTTAACCTTGCATTATACATTTCTGAATGTGCTACAAGGTGCCACTGGCGACTGTAAACAAATGATGGATTTTTTTCGCTATGCTTTATAGAGAAAAGACAAACTATTCCTCACAGGCATTGCAGTGCTCACAATTTGCCCACTTTGTGTTATTACATTAGAATATTAAAAGTAAGCAATTTTTGGAACATAAAAAAACACAAATACAAATATAATTAAAAAAGAACATTTATAAAATAATAAATAAACAAACAGACAAAACTCAACTAACTGGCCATAATCTAGCCAATTAACGAATAGTTCAAATAGGAATAGTTCCCAAAA
Source organism: Sinocyclocheilus rhinocerous (assembly GCF_001515625.1). Taxonomy (NCBI): domain Eukaryota; kingdom Metazoa; phylum Chordata; class Actinopteri; order Cypriniformes; family Cyprinidae; genus Sinocyclocheilus; species Sinocyclocheilus rhinocerous. The sequence continues at coordinate 1,310,521 of NW_015660499.1, read as the reverse complement.
ATGTACATTTACTGAAAATGCACTCGTTCTCAGGCCATCCAAGATGTAGATGAGTTTGTTTCTTCATCACAGATTTGGAGAAATGTATCATTTCTCAATGGATGCTCTGCAATGAAAGTTAAAGTTAACACATCATAAAGATGGATTTGTTTCTTACAAGCACGCAGCTTTTCACTTCACCAGATGTTAATTGATGGACTGGAGTGGTGTGGATTACTTGTGATGTTTTTATCAGCTGTTTGGACTCTCATTCTGACGGCACCCATTTACTACATAAGATCATTAGTGAGAAAGTGATGTAACGCTAAATTCCTCCAAATACGGATGGCCTGAGGGCGAGTACATTTTCAACAAATGTTTGGGTGAACCATTCCTTTAAGTCCTTTAAGTCACACTGCTATACTGTGCCATAGAAGGTGGCGATGTGAACTTATTACACCACAAAAATATCGCTACCTGACAGATATTAGATATTGTAAACGAGCCAATCAAAAACATCATGTGCCTGACAATCATTGTCTCCCAATCAAAAGACACACTGGCATGACCTGTGCTTTTTAGCCAATCAGGATCATTGTGTGCCTGTCAATCATTTTATGTCTTTGACTTTTCTGACATCAGAATTGCTGAATGGTTGAGTTTTGATGTGAAGTAAAAATTGCTATTTACAGCACTTTAAAATCAGCTCAAATTGTGTTTGTCTAAGCAAAGATTTATTCACACTATAAGTGAATAAATCTTTGGTTAGACAAATTCAGTTTGTATTGACATTCACAGAAAGCCTGCCTGAGTGCTTTTGGGGACAGAAAAGCTGGAAAATGTTCCCAGAAGTTGAAGAAAAAGAGAGAAACAAAAGGAAAATGATTCAAAGAAAACTGAAAACGGCTGCATTACCGTAGCCTAAAACAATGACAACAATATCTGTTATCACATACGCATCCACCTATCACTACTGCAGCGACTGAAGCAATCCTCTTTAGATGTGTCTGTATTCGCTGCTCTTTCTTTCTCTTTCATATGTCTAACACCCTGTCTGACTTGTTTCTGACTTAAAGGAGTCACTTTCCAGATAAATAACCTCAGTGTTGTAAAGTGGATGTGGAGGTGCAGGGTAATTGACTTCATACGCCTTGGCTCCTCTTATGTAAACCTGCAGTCACGCCACATGACAGCCACAAGATAAACACCATTTAGGAAGTGCAAACTGGGCCTGATGGCAATGAATCAAGCCTGTATCTATTCATCCGAACTATGGATCAATAGAGCAGCCCATTTCAACAAACAGATTAAAGGGTTCTGCTGTTATCACAGACGCTAGAAGCTGAGCGGAGAAATGCAGTTTATATAATATCAATTTACAGTCAGACTGTGGCCACTAGACGAATCTCGATACTTGAGATGTTATGGGATATTTTGGGATATTTTGCTGTTTGATGCATTTCTCAATATTTATGCGTTTGCTTTGAAATGGCTTAAAAGGGTTTTTTTTTTTCCAATCAGAAAACCTATCATTTCAACCAAACAGCCATTATAGCCAATTAGATTCAAAATGTTTAATGCAAGAAGTAAAAAAATGGTCAAATCTAGTTGGAAACATGTCTTTGTTAATTGATATATGGAAGTAAATATGGATGGATAGATAGATAGATAGATAGCACATAAAGGCTGAGCAGCACTTATAAGTGCTTTGATAAAAACTGAACCGGATTTCTGTAACCGCTGAGGGAAATAAACATGACAGCATTTATATCACAACATCCTCAATCCTCAAACACGAGCTGGTTTGTCATTTCGTGGAACTGTAAGCTGGTTGAGCAGCCATTAAAATACACATCCGTGCAAGCGTGGAGAGAGAAAGAGCGAGAGCCTCCTAATGTGCAGGTCTGAGTTTGGCATGTTAACTTGCTGAGATCTAGACTCCAGCACACTGAGTCATGTTTAGCGGGTGGGAGGGAGAGTGTCAAACACAGGGCTGTTTATCGCTCTCAAACAAACACACTCACAGAGTGAGCTATTGGAACGGACAAAAGATTTTCGAGGAGAAAACAAACAAAATCAAGTGCTAAAAATGTACATCACGAGTATAAAATTCATCCCGGCGTTACTTCCGGAACACGATCAGGTCTAATCTCAGTCAAATACAGTGGAGGTCAAAAGTCTGAGACCGCAAGTGAAAATGCTTCCATTTTGCATTCAAATTCAATGCAGACTTGTCAATTACAAATAATCTTAGCAGCATAACCATGTAAATGAATGAAATTGATATGCATAACTGACATAAACAATCTATGATGATCTTGTTCTCCAGTATGATTTGAGATTTTCCAAAGAGCATCTTATGCTTCAATAAAACATTTGACTGTCTGTACAAGGGAGTTAAAGTTAAAGTTTTCTTAAATTAAAATACTTTCTCTCTCTCTCTCTCGCTGTGTGTGTGTATGTTATAATGTAAAATCATCTCAATTTTGTTACAATTTTCTAAAACTTTCTTTTCAGGAATATAAAAAAAGAAACAAAATAAACACAAGAAAGAACATTAAACTCATATGCGCAGTTTTACATGGCCAATGAACAATTAAAAAAACATACTATAGATAAAACAAAAGAGAAAGAAAGAAAGAAAGATAGAAAAGAAGGAAGGAAAGAAGGAATGATGAAGAACGATAGTTAGAAAGAAAGACTAAAACTTTCTATTCAGGAATATCCAAAATCGATGTGGTCTCAGACACGTTCTACTCCAATGTATGTCTACTGAAAAAACAAGCATCACATGCATCCAGAACGCTGACCACATTTCCAGATGGGCGAATTGCGTTACCCAAACAACATTATCCATTAATTAAACCTCACATTTGTGCTCGATTACATCAGACAGCAGCGGCGTGTGATTATCCAATCTGTTGAGTTGGCCGTTCCAGAGCTCCGATGGCTGCGTAAGCCCGAGCTTAGAGGTATCAGGAGCACGGCCTTGTTTGTGTTCTCTGGGCTCTGACGTGGATCGAATGAGCCACACACCAGCCTCCTCACCCACCACCATCTGTGTTGATGTAAAATAACCCTGGATCCTCTGATCCCGGATCAGTTTCCTCCTCTCGATTTCAATAAGACTGGGGTTGAGGAAACTGGTCCTGGACGAGGCCTTATGGTCAACGCCTACTCCAATTAGCCTCAACAAATGCAAAAGCCCCAAAGGTGTGGGAGTTAAAAACAAGAAAGAAACGCTCTGTAAAAAACATTCAATGATGGTGAAGTGAATCGTACATATTTTATGACTTTGCAACTGCATGACTCCTCTTTCCGATGACTAATTTAAAGGAAGAATGCATGGAAAATGTGGAACTGCTAAACATGACATTAAACTAGAAAGACTATCCATGGAAAAGAGGACTATGAAAGTCTGAAAATGTAAACCATAATATCAGCAATAACCATTTAAAGGGGTCATATGATGTTGCTAAAAAGAACATTATTTTGTGTATTTGGTGTAATGAAATGTGTTTATGCGGTTTAAGGTTAAAAAAACACATTATTTTCCACATACTGTACATTATTGTTTCTCAGTCCTCATCCTCCATAAAATGCGCAGCACACATCTGAATATTTGGGTTGAACTGTTCTGGAACCGTGTTGTAAATACAACTTCACCACTGATTTCTAGTTGTGTCCTCTTTTGGAAGACCAAACAAAGAAGTTTCGCTTTCACAACGAAACACATAGCGTCACACACGACGGCCTAGAGTGAGCGGAGGCCGGAGGCCTATCTTTATGCACCAAGAGCTTGTAACACTCCAAAGAGAAAGGAAAAATTTAAATCGCATCACATGACCCTTTTAAAACCTGACATATCAAGAAATAGCCAGATTTTTTTCTCCCGAATTGAGCAGTTTATTAAGTTTTTAGATGAAATTTAAAACAAAAAAAGTTTGCTTATGTGTTTTTTGTTTAATGCATCAGGCTTTTATGGCTCATATAGTATTATATAGAGAGAATATGAATTAAAAGCACCTTAATTTTAATCATACGCCCAAACTAAGCAAAATGTGCTATCTGTTGCAGATGCTAATATTTATATGGCCAAAAAGTAAGATGATATACTGATATTCTGATATATTGTAATGTAAATCAATGACATCATCTTTAACAGTATAGCAGATTACTAACAAACAATGCATATAAATATCAGTTGTCACTCTATATCGCCCAACAATATGTAGTAAGATAATATAAATGCATAGTTTTATGATCAAAGCTCTGTAGTTTCTGAACATACGTATAATGCAATACAATGATTGAGAGATGAACAAATAAACAATTTACTTGAATAATCAAGTAAAGCTAAGTTGCTTCAGTCCAGCAAGTGTTCATCTTGAAATATTACTAACAATATAAAAGTTATTCTTACATCTACTTGATAAAACTCAGTAAAGATTTCAACGTGGACGTTTTTACAGTTAGATTAAATGCCTTTTATTACTAACAATATAAAAGTTATTCTTACATCTACTTGATAAAACTTGAAAGATTTCAACGTGGACGTTTTTACAGTTATATTAAAGGCCTTTTACTTGCTACAATAGTATAAACTATCAATCAGATGACAGAAGGCATGTAGAAGATTTTGTACAGAATATTTTTCAGCAATGTTTTGATCATGCTGATGATTATTGGAATTTGAAAATATGAAACGCTAGGGTTAAGGGTCTAAAACTGAGCTGTGTTTGGTCACAGATTTCTAAATTACATATTGCTTTTCATTCTACCTTTTTAAGACCATTCTCCATGTTGTTACACTAATAGGAGCCACAAACAAAGCAGCGAGCAATACTACGCAGCAATTATGAGCTAATTTTGCACACCAGTGTTTGAACATTCTCAAAGGAACAAGAAAGTGGTAATTCTCGGGCCTTCATCAGCTACAACAAACAACCGTGTGTGCATTATAGGCCATCTGAAGCAGCTGCCTCAAATGATCCTCACTTAAAATTATTACTTTCTAAGGCTTTTCCCACTATGCTAAATGCTGGATTTATGTTCTTTTGAAACTCTGTTGAGGTTGTGTTGAGTCAGGTTTCATGCTTTTTATTTTGAAAGGGGGTTAGCACTGCTTTTAACCTGGGTTTATGAAGCCCTGCTTCACTAAAAATACTCATGCTCTTTGTACAGTCACAGAAACTAAAATAAGATGCACATCTAAGCAAAACCGCTGAATCGATTTCACTGACATTTGTAGAGATGGACAAGTTGCAGTTATATATTCAGAGCATTTCCATAGCTTACATAAACATGAAAAGACAAATAAGTCAACATTAAATTAAAAATTCCCCCTTTTTACCTCTTGCTATTTAATTAAGTTCTTGTTTTTAATAAAGACTTTCTGTCTTCTGAGGTCATATAAAAAGCATTATGCATTGAAAAGAAATTAAAGATGAAAATATGGCAATTGGTGCATCACTTGTCATGCTAAACAAAGACAAAGTCATGCAGGTTAGGAACAACACGCGAGTGAGGAAATTAGTGTTGTATGTGTTTTAGTGAAGAGTGAGTCTGTTTATGCATGCTTTGCACACGTCGGTATTTAATTGTGACAGTTTTGATCTCTGCCAGTGTTTTTGTGTTTTGCATGGTCGTTCAAGAAAAAACAGAGATTCCCTCTGCTGTGAACACAGAGCTGTTTTATCTCCTGAGCGCTGTCCCACTTCTGCATTCTGCAAATACCCTCGCAAAAGCAAGAAAATGCCCTAATGTAGGCCATAGTGTCTTCTGGAAACCTTCTCTTAAGCGAGTCATGTCTGAACAGGGGCAGAGTCCGCTGACTGACTTCAGCTCTGCTGTTCTAGTTCTGAGTTCTCATATTCACTATCATACATTTACTGACCTGAGGAACCAACTTAAACCAAGTTAATTTTCTTGCATGCTAGAAATTCAGACACCATTTACTTTCTAAGCTTCATGCTACAGAGAGAAGTTAAAAATACCATTTGAAAACAAGAAAACCTGCTTCTGTTCTGTAATCTGCTTGGATTTGGAAGTTCATATATCTGGTCAAGGTTTCACATTTTCACAAGCACACAGATGCATGCTTAAAGTCAACATGAACTTGTATTTACAACCCGTTTGCTTCCATAATATAGGGCATTCAACAAAACAAAATACAAATGTAGAACGAGACTTGATTTTATGCATTAGGAATCAATCGGATTGTGAAATGGCAATACATACCAGAATGGAGTCATGCAGATGGAGGGAAGGGGATGAAAAATAAGAGGGCTTGGTGACATCAGCTGAAAAGGAAAGTTGTTTCAAAGGCAGAGTAAGTTAACAAAGTTACTGCATTTTTAAACATTTTTAGTTTGTATTAATGTGCACCAACTAATCGCTTACAATAAGACAAGAATTGTGCAATAAGAAAATAAAAGAAAGTGCATTTTGATTTCAAGTTGACTTTTTCACAAGCATGAATCTTTCCTGGATCAATGCCCTTTGTTGCTTGTGTTACAAAATTCTTAACCAATCATAGCCCTCTGATTGTACAGGTAGTGTAGGGTTTGGAATATGATTGTTTGAAAAGAATATCGTTCAATGAATGTTGATTCAGGATTATGTTTTAAAAAAGTGCTACAGCAAACAAAACAAACCGGGTGCTTTAGCCTGGATGAATTGCTCCATCAAGACATTTTAATAGCATCAAAATAATTCCAATCAAACTACTATGCAGTGACTTCTGGGATGTCAGTAGCTTCTGCAGTAGCCTGCAATCCAACTTAGCAACTACAGTAACAAATGTCAATGCTTTGAAATAAAATGCATTTTAGATCATATTTGAAGAAGAATGTCATTTCTCTTCAGTTAGCTCTGCAAACAAAAAACAGCCGATGAAAGAGCTGTAAAAAAAAAAAAAACACCCTATGCATATTATTTTTGCACATACTGTGTGAAAACAAATAGCTTATGAAACAGCAGCTTATATAAGAAACAAATAAAGAACAAAGATTTGCCAAAAAGAACACAGAGCCACTATCTGAGATCGGAGTGCATGGTTGGTCCATCATAAGTATGCCACAGACATTAATTTTTAAAAGATTTAAGCTTATTGCTTTTTATCTTGGAAATTGAATTTTTTTGCTGTAGATGAAAGAAATTGGTGGCGCTTTCCTTTCAGAAACTATCCCCATCAGCGAGTAACCGTACCTCATTACAGACACGTGATATCAAAAATTCTTAATCATCAAGCTTTTATGATGATAATTATGCCATCATATCATAATGACGTTCATTTCTTATTCAAGAAATAAAAATTAATTTTTAGTTGTATGTCTGACAGGGCACATCAGAGCTGAATATTTTTATAGTTCATGGGCCGTGAACAGCTGATAGTTAATAATGAGGCTAAGGATTTTGTTTTGATTAATTTTGCAATAATGAGACAGATCCACACATGTATACTAAACATATCACCAGTTATGCTCTTAAAATGATGTTGTAGATGATGAAAGCCTTGGCACACACAGAAGTGTATTTTTATGGCTTGTTTGGTTTAGTTAATTCAAATTAATTAATGCAACACAATTCTTCGTGCAATAAATTTAAATTTGTAAAATGCTAATTTACTTGATCCATTTGTGTTAGGACTACATTGATATGTTTTTTTGTAAACTTACGTTCAGAAATTCATACTTTAAAACTTGTAGCTATATGCATACATTGATCCACGTAGTTTATCAATAGCCAATGTCTGGTAAGAACGTGTAATAGTATTATGTAGCATTATAATGTAGCATCAGACAGCAAAATGAATAGTGTTTGCCATATTCTATTTTGGACCCTACTGAAAAATAAACATGCTAAAATGTACTTGAAATCTGAAAAGTCTCTCAGCGTGAAGACACGCTGTGAGGCCTTTCTTATGAAAACAATCATATCCCTCAGTGATGAACTTGATGAGTGGACAGATGGGAGGGCGGTTTAAAAAGCATCACAGCTATCACTGCTGGAACATGTTAATGACAATCAACATAGGATTATAGGCAAAAGCAGAGGGTTGGAACAATTTCCTGCTGTTTATGTCTCACTCATTTCCTCTATACCAACCACAAAAAAGAAGAGAATCACCGCTGTTACCCATTTGAGTTTACCAACAAAATATGCTTTGAAATTCACAGTTTCTCTTCTTACCACGTTATTCCTTGACTCACTCGCTTACTCACCCGTCTCGCTCTGCCTCCTTCTTCTCCAGATCCTGAATGACGTCCAGTAAAACCTTGATGGTGTTCTGGCTGGTCTCCAACACCCCTTCCAGGCTGTGCAGCTGAGACTGCAGAGCCCCAATGTCGTACAGAGGGCCGTTTGGGCCAAACAGTTTCTCTTTCGCCTTTGCCAGGTCCAGCTTACACTTAGCCCCAGACATAAGCCCCCCCAGTAGCTCCTGCACCTGCCGCAGAGTGTCCGCTTGGCCCTCCGCCTGGGGGTTTGTCCCCCCAGCAGGAGGCAAGTGGTTTGCACTGGCCTGGGATTCTGGGCCGAGGATCGCCCTTCGGCTGCTTAAACAGGTGGGCCTCACCGTAGCTCTTGCCTTAGTTTTGGGAGGGATAGGAGGTGGGGTTTCACCCGCCTGATGGTGAGTTCCTGCTTCAGCATTTGGCTTCACTACCCCAGTTTTCACTCTGTCCTTTTCAGCATTGTTGCTCTCAGCTTTGGGGACAGGAGGCTTACGGGGCTGTCCAGGAGTAGAGGAGCCCTCTTTCCGGGGGGTGTACGGAGGAGGAGGAGGTGGTGGAGGAGGAAGCATGAACTCTCTCCTGTCTCGTCTGTCCTGAGTGCAGCAGAAGGCCTGAGGAGGGGAGGGGCTCGCCCCAGCGTTAGAGTACAGCAGAGTAGTCAGTGGAGGGCAAGCGTAAGGAGGTAAAGAATGCCTGAAATTAGCAGAGGGAAGCACAATTTCCTGGGGTTTACTAGCGTACATCATTGCCTCGCGTGGACAGAGAACAGGTGACATGTTTTGTGGAAATGATTTGGAGTGCGATACTGTTTGAGTAGGAGTCTTAAAGTGTGGCACAATTTGAGAGGGATTACTGCAAGACACTGCATTTTGCATATTAGCGTTGCAGTGTGGCAATGCTTGGACAGAAAGTTTACCTGGCGCAGGTTGTGTGGATGGGCTACAAATCAGAACTGGCATGGAAGGAGTCACATGGGTTGCCACATTCTGTTGATCCAAAATGCATGGTACCACAGTTTGTGCAGCAGGAATGGCGTGTGCCGCAACTGCAATGGGGCCCTTAAAGTGTGAAGCAGGGTGTGGAGTAGTGGCACAGGACGGCTTGGGAGAAAATGACATCAAATTGTGAGGGAGGGTTTGTGTAGGAATCTTATGAGATGCCATCGGTTGAGTGGGAGAGCCAAAGGTTGCTGGTTTGTCTTTGACACAGTATGGTATAGACTGCACTGGAATTTTACAAGATGATGAAGGCTGAACAGGTGCTGGCATGTGTGTGGCTGATATAGGAGTCTGTACAGAAAGGGTAGGGGTCCTACCCAATGGCTCATTCTGTTTAGGACTCATACATCTTGGCACAGACTGAATTGGAGTTACAGGTTGTGTTGGAGATATCACAGAGTACACAGGTTGATTTGAGGTGTTACCACATGCCATGGGTTGTGTTGGAGTCTTCTGGCATGGCTGTGTGGAACTGAACGTAGAGGCAATTGCAGGTGCTCCTTGAGAACAGGACGCTGCCTTGGAGCCAGCTGTGTTGGAGCATGGAATGGTTTCCTCCAACGTCTGGAAACAAGGCGTGGATTGAGCAGGAGTTGTGGGATCTGTATGTGAATCTGGAATGCATTGAGACTCGGGCACTCGGGGAGTCTTACAATTTGCCATATTCTGAATACCAGGTGTGCAACAACGCCCTGTAGACTCAATAGGAGACATGCATGAATGCCCATGTGTTGAGGGTGTGGAGACAGTGGATATGACTTGTGCTGTGGTAGTGCACAAAGGCTCTGGTACAGTGGGGGTCAAATTGATGTTCTCCGCAGCAGCCTGCGGTGGGCAACATTGTGATGTTTCTTTGGGACATGTGGTTGATGGAGGTGGTGCAGTGTGAGATGGACAAGATGCAGGTTCTACCTCAGAGGTTGTGTTATCTGGGACAGTTTGGATTTTTGAATCACTGTTTGATTCAGTCTGTGTGGAAGAGACACTACATGGCGTATTATGAACTGTGTTGGGTGTGGGGGAACGCTGCGGAGGCACAATATCTGAAGTTCTGTGTGCCACAACTTTGGATGGAAGCTTCTTGAGTTGGTTAGACTGTTGGTGGCTTCTGTGCACAGTTTTAGTTGGAGAAGTACAAGGAGGCTCAGGTTTCCCAGGATCACTTGCTGCTCTGTTTAAATATCTCCTCCTACCTCTCCTTCTAGACTGTTTTTGTGGCGCAGCAGAACATGGCTGGAGTTGTGTTGATGTACCCGCAGAGGCAGTTTGATTGTCCTCAGTTTTCTGGCACCTTGATTGCTCAGCAGGGGCACAATGTTGGACAGAGCTCTTCTGTGATCTACGAGGTGGAACATAGACCTGTGCAGTCAGCTCATCGGAGGAGTCTCCGTCATCCCCGGCTCCCCCCAGGCTGTGACTGCGAGTATGCATGGCAGAGAGCGAGGGCGGCTTCTGCAAACTGGGTGAGGTTTGGATGGCTGTACTCCTGCATGGCTGAGTTGGCAGCGGCAGTGTGAGTGAACTTGGATGCGTTGGGACCCAGCAGCGTCTGGTAGGCCCAGGGGTAAGTGGGTGCGGTGGCGCTCTCTTCAAAAATGCTGTCACTGCTCCAATTGTCTTTTCCATGTCCCCACGGACTGCTCCCACCAGCGAGGGCCCGTTTGTCAACTCTTTCTGCCAGTTTGGAACCTTTGTTGGGCTCTTACTCCTCGCCTTCTCATTTTTATCCTTGAACTCATCATCATCCTCCAAATCTTTAAAGCGTACCTGCTGTGTGCGATTTCGTCTCCGTTTAAGTCTGCTTTCAATATCTGGAGAGTTCCGGTTGAGGAGCACTGAGCGCACAGTCACGGTGGTGGGTGTTTTGTCTGGGTTGCTTCAAAAATGCTGTCACTGCTCCAATTGTCTTTTCCATGTCCCCACGGACTGCTCCCACCAGCGAGGGCCCGTTTGTCAACTCTTTCTGCCAGTTTGGAACCTCTGTTGGGCTCTTACTCCTCGCCTTCTCATTTTTATCCTTGAACTCATCATTATCCTCCAAATCTTTAAAGCGTACCTGCTGTGTGCGATTTCGTCTCCGTTTAAGTCTGCTTTCAATATCTGGAGAGTTCCGGTTGAGGAGCACTGAGCGCACAGTCACGGTGGTGGGTGTTTTGTCTGGGTTGCCATTGCTGTGGCTGTGAACAGTTGGCAAATGGTTGGGCTCTTTGCTCACCATGTTATCCAAGAGTAGTTTATGGACCATAGATGTTAATAAAAATTTGACTGTGTTGGTTTTTTGTCTGCTTTCACAAGTCAAATGTGAATGAACAATTAATTAGATAAAAAATTCAGTCATAGCACACAGTATATTTGACATTTGGCAAACTCTGAACATGATAAATGCTGCGGTAATAAAAAATAAAATAAAACAGACCAGCCGACGGCAGCAGAGCATGTGACTGGTCATTTCCTCAGGTCACATGACTGAGGGTTTCTGTGTAAGTCTTTGTGGTAATGCTGTCAGAGTAGGTTCTGGTTTTGGCACGAAGAGTCTTTATAAGCAAGTGTCTTCATATGCAAAAGAGGGACTGGGTGTATCCTGAGCTTCAGCCCCATTAGTCCACAGGGGCACTTAAACGCTCAATGAGCAACCTTGGTGATACTCTCTTTGCGTAAGTCCTGAAGAACATGAAACTTTGGCAGGGTAGGCTTGCGAGTATGTCCCAGAAGTCTGCATCATGGTTTCATAGCCAAGAGCGAAATCTCACGTCACATAACTCTTACCGTGTATGTCTGCAGCAGTTGTAACCATGCGTGTCCTAAAAATATCAAGGCAAATAAAATGTTCATGGGATACAGTTTTCAGGTTGACCAGTGAGAGGATGTCCCGACACCTTTAATGCCCTACTTTTCAACTCAAAGCTTGTGTGCACAGTCCTCTCTGGTGTAGCATATCTTGACAGTCCAGGACTAGGCAATGCATCTCTTCAAGCTGACTTTTATCTCTCACATTTGTCCTTGAGTTTCTTTGCTTGTGTCGTTCACCTCATCATTTTCTTGAGACAGGAACAGAACTGGAACATCTGAGCAAAGTGGAAACAGAAAAAAAAGACAGAAAGGTTTTTTATTTCTGAATCATGTTTTACTTTGACAAACACATACACAAAAGTTGGTTTTAACATACAACCGTACCTGGGAACATACATAAGTACCTAAATAGGATTCCTCAAATATAAAACTGCCTCAAGCTAAGATTTTATGAGTTCTCTCCAATAATCAAGTCTTTGATCTCCTTCCATTTCCTGGTGAGGCAGTCTATGAAATAAGAATAGTTTAGGGTCAAATGTATGACAGAGACAGACACTGAGAGTACTTTTAGCTTGTCTGTAGCTTTGGGGCTGGTGTTTAACTCAGCAGTGTCTCAGAAGGAGCAGGCTAAGAGATATTCAGGGGTAGAGACTGACAACACTAATTAACTTGGCTTGTCTTTAAGCAACCCCCCTGGCACATGGAGGCACAAACATGACGGCTGATCGCCACAGGGAATTCTGAACACACTCTACCACACTGTCACTCTTACCAGGCACTGCATTCTGTCTGTGATCAGACAATCGCAGTCATGTCATGAGAGGATGAGAGGATTCATGAGAGGATGTTAAATGTCTGTGTACGTGTCTTGTGGTACAAGCCTTTGCTCAGTGTAACTTTCTTATCAGATGGGGAAGCGGTCAGACTGAATCATAGCACAGAGTATCTAACGCAACAAAACTACATGTCACAGCTCTCCACTATGATATCTTGTATGTAGGTAAAGAGTATTAGTTTCACATGCTAATTAGCCTATGGCCATGTTTGGAAAGTTCATCTGCCTGTCTGCTCATTTACAACATTACTCACTTATATTACACAGCTCATTTGTATTACACTGCTCACTTATATCACATTACTCACTTATATTAACGTTGCATTGCTCCCTTACATTACTCACTTACACTGCTCACTTATATCACACTGCTCACTTACATTACACTGCTCACTTATATCACATTTCTCACTTAT